>NC_041401.2:142711167-142919456 GCF_900747795.2 Erpetoichthys calabaricus | reverse complement strand
GATATGTGTATATGTAGATATGTATATAAGTATATATGTTTATGTATATATATGTTTACATAACCTCTTTAACACACTACTTCTCCGCTGCGAAGCGCGGGTATTTTGCTAGTATATATATATATATATATATATATATATATATATATATATATATGGTTGAAATAGTTTACTGTCAAATAAATGCAAAGAGTACACGACAAACTATTTCAACCATTCTATGATCTGCTCCTCACAAACTGAGGGCACCGTGGCGGATGTTAGCAGATTGCTGGCCAACCACAAGCGTTACCTGGTAGGTAACCAACCATACAATGAGATTGTGACACAGACTACGAATGCCGTGAAAATTATATATATATATATATATATATATATATATATATATATATATATATATATATATATATATACACACTAGCAAAATACCCGCGCTTCGCAGCGGAGAAGTAGTGTGTTAAAGAGGTTATGAAAAAGTAAAGGAAACATTTTAAAAATAACGTAACATGATTGTCAATGTAATTGTGTTGTCATTGTTATGAGTGTTGCTGTCATATATATATACATATACACACACATATACAGATATATTATATATACATATACACATATATTTTTTATGTATATACATATATATATATATATATATATATATATATATACATATATATATATATATATATATATATATATACATATACACACACACACATACATACATACATACATATACACACAGATGCACTTACAATAACATAGAAATCAATATAAACAACATTAACATCATTATTATATGAGAATATGAAGTAATATATAAGAAGCACATTTCATATAAATATAAATTATTAAACAGTAAAATCTTCTTCTATAATTTGCTACCGTGGCTTTTCGTTGGTCTGTCCAGGATTTTAAATCACCTGTAGCTTGCAAACCGTTTCACCTATTGACTTGAAATCTGGTACACATATAATACGTCACGTCTGCTATCCGCTTTATGGGTGATGATTGTATTACTGTTTTTATGTTTATTTTATTTTAGAATCAACTCCTATCTGCGCACACCAGGGCGGCCGTGGGCAGATGCGTATGGTGTATTCACTCCATGTTATCGTGCATTGCGCTGTCACTGGTATTTTGATAAAAGAATTTGAACAATATATAAGAAGCGTATAAATTATTAAACAGTAAAACATTAACATTTAAGAAGTAAAGTTACATTGAGTACTACTGCAGTGCCTTCGGGTATACCTCATTTTTTGTTTGCCCATTACATGCTTAAATGTATACATTTTTTGGTGTACCTACCCGAGAACACGCGACATATAACCGATTGTGGGAGAAGCATGGATTTTAAACACGCGTTGAGTTCATCTGCTGGTCTCCCTCGTGGATAACTGGTAATGTTTGACTAAAATCTACAGCGAGTAAAACGACATTACCTCCTTTTTTTTTTTTTTACAATCTCTGAGATCTTGCTTTTTTCGGTTCAAGGCTTCATAAGCTCTTTTATGTGCCATGGTGTACTTAATAAGTACTAATTATCCCAAACCATCATCTTTGAATGTTGCAAGACTTTCGCCTTGTATGTAGATCGGGGTAATTACATTCATTGCATTCCTAGTCTGAATCACAATCTGATTGTATGGGTGGTTACCTGGCACTGTAGGGTTGCCACCCGTCCTTTAAAATACGGAATCGTGCCGCGTTTGAGAATGAAATTGCGCGTCCCGTTTTGAATCAATACTGGACGGGATTTATCCCGTATTTTTTTTATCATTTTTTTTTTTAAAGCAGTGTCTCATGCAAATCATCCCACACGCATTTTATGAAGATGCCTCCTTTCCTACTTTTGATTTGGTTAATACTTGATGTCATCGTTAGTTTGATTGGTGTTTTTAACTGTCCAGTGAGGAGGGCGTGTCTTTTAAGTACAGTCTGTAAAGTGTTGGCACTGAGATGTGGCGTCAGCGCCATAGTTGAAGCCCCTAACGTTGCGGTCAGCAAGTCGGCTAACATCCGCCATGTGCCGTCTTTCAGTTGCGAGAAGCAGATCATAGAATGGTTGAAACTGTTGCCCCTAACGTTGCGCCACGGCGTGTGGTTCGTTTATACCTCGTGTCTTCTCATTAAACTTTTATCACGCGAATATGTTATTGCAATCCGCAGCGGGAGCGTTTCTATAAACTTAATTTAAACTTACGTTTTACACCATGCTTTGTTTCCCTTATGAACATGCTTGTATGCTTAACTCGCTCCGTTCTCAATTGTTTAATAAATTTTTTGCTCTTCGCTGTTTGCGGCTGTTCCTCCATTTCCCCCTACTTCGTTCTTTTATCTCGCGAATATGTTATTGCAATCCTTAACGGGAGCGTTTCAATAAACTGATTGAAAATAGTTTTGCATTTACCTTTTTAGTAAAAGGCGAGCTTTTAAGCCTGAGAAATCACCCCGTAAATGCACACGTTTAATTGGAAATGTGTTAATATGTATGGTTACACAGTATTAAAAGACAGTGAACAACGTCAGTTACCTTTGTTCCCGCGTTTGATAAAAGGTGAGCTTTTAAGCCTGAGAAATCACCCCGTAAATGCACACGTTTAATTGCACATGTGTTAATATGTATGCTTACACAGTATTAAAAGACAGTCATAAATTAACGTCATTTACCTTCGTTCCCGCGTGTGACTCGTGCTGTAAATGTCTTCCTTGTTTTTAGTTCACGTGATTACGTAGGAGGCGTGATGACGCGATACGTGACTCCGCCTCCTCCATTACAGTGTATGGACAAAAAATATGTTCCAGTTATGACCATTACGCTTTGAATTTCGAAATGAAACCTGCCTAACTTTTGTAAGTAAGCTGTAAGGAATGAGCCTGCCAAATTTCAGCCTTCCACCTACACGGGAAGTTGGAGAATTAGTGATGAGTGAGTCAGTGAGTGAGTGAGTCAGTCAGTCAGTGAGGGCTTTGCCTTTTATTATTATAGATATATATATATATATATATATATATATATATATAATATATATATATATATATATATATATATATATAAATATATATATATATATATAAATATATATATATATATATAATATATATATATATATATATATATATATATATATATATATATATATATATATATATATATATATATATACACACACACACACACACACACACATATATATATTATATACATATGCACACACACACAGTTGTTTAAGCACTAGGTGTGTTGTGTGTGCAAAAATCTTTGTAGCACTCACTGTGATTCCTGTTAAAGTGACTTCCTCTGCTGCTTTTATATTCACTCATATGGAGGGTTTTGTTAAAGTGACCTCATCTGCCATTCTTATATTTGCTCATTCGGACCTGCGTCTATATTACAAGTGCGCAGAAATCCTTGCAGCACATAGTTTCCTGAGGAAAAGGTTTTTTTTCGGCATTACTGAGGGTTTTGTTAAAGTGACCCATCTGCCATTCCTTTTTTTGTTCATATCTTGCCCTGCCGTAGTGCAAGTGTGCATTGAATATCCAACAGGCTCCTACTTTCCCATTCAAAAGTCTTATTCATGGGTACTTTTAATTTTTTCCAAACGTTATACCAACATGAGTAAAAAGTGTTCAGAAAACAAACACTGCTCATTTATTTCAGAAAAGAGATGCCACAAACTAATGAAGGTACGGCATCAACTCGTGATGTGGCAATTTCAGACAAAGACATTGCAGAAGCTGGTCCATCACAGGAAATCTCTTCAGCACATACTGTGTCAATTGATAAATCTAAGCACTGCTTATCCGGCATAAACAAACAATGGTTTAAAGATTTTGATTAGCTAATGGTCAAAGAAAATGGCATGTGGTGCTCATTGTGCACAAAATATTCAAACAAACACCCCCCAAGGAGGAAGTTACCTTGGGTAAATGTGCCATGCACAAGAATTCTAAAAGACAGCTTGCTGCACCATGAAAAAAGTAAAACACACATGGAGTCTTCTGCTGACCTTTTAGGAAAGCATGTACTACAGCAAACTGGAATCTGTCAAATTGAAAGATCTGTATCTGTGTTAAATAACTTACAGAGAGATGCCTTTGTGGGAGCTTTAAGATCCATGTATTGGTTGGCAAAAAATGAGTTGCCACATACAACATTGTTTGAAAAGCTGTTGGAACACTGTAAAGAAATGGTTTGTTCCTTTTTACAACATTTCAATGTTGGTAAAAATGCACATTACACCTCTAAAAGAATAATACAAGGATGTCTTAGCATCAGAAATAGTCTAACATACTGAAAAATATACATGCTGAAATTTTTTTCAGTATTCTGTATGATGAAACCACAGACATCTTAGTTGTAAAACAATTAAATTATTTACATTAAATATGTTTGCCAGGTCACTGAATAGGTCAGAATTAGTTTTGTATCAACCCGCAATATGATTGATGGCACACCAGAGACTATAGACACTCTAGGATTGAAAACTGCTAATCTGCTTGGACTAGGGTCAGATGGAGTGGCTGTTATGACTGGGAAACAGAAAGGTGTGGCAAAACAGCTTAAAGATAAAACATCTGGACACTTGGTCAACTGCCACTATGTAAACCACTGACTGGCCCTTGCAAGTGCCCAAGCAGCAGCTGCTGTACCTTATTTAACAAAACTGAACGATATCTTAAGGCAGCTGTTTAATTTCTTCCACAATTCTTCAATTAGGATGGCTGGTTTAACAGAAATCCAAAATATTCTGAACATTCCCCAGATTGAGCTGAAAATGGCCAGTGACACTAGATGGCTGTCTCATGACTCTGCAGTACAGTCACTACGACAGTGTATGAGGAGTGTCATAGCTGAGGCCACTGAACGAAATGACAACACAGCTGAAGGATTAAGCAGATGTATTAAAAACGTACAATTTTGTTTCCTCTCCGATGATGCTTTCAGACGTATTACCTTTGTTGTCCAACTTATCCAAGGCTTGGCAATGGCAAGATGTCAGTCTTACTGAAATTGAGCCAATTTTGCTTGAAAAATTGTCCATCATGGAGTTGAAAAGACACACCTGGGAGATATTTTCAAAGCCTTCATCATTGTCTGGCAGAAGAATGGTTAGATCTCTGCATTGTTTATACACATAGTGATGTAATGTCATTCAAAAATGCAATATATGATAAATACTTAGAGACAGCTGTCAAACACCTAGATGCAAGATTCCCTGACATGCCAATTATTTCCAGCTTTTCAAAAGTTTTCAATGCAGAAACTCACAATTCAAGCGAGTCTGCTGAAATGCTTTTTGATCATTACTCCAAAGATGGTAGCCCTCCAATTTTAAAATATGAAAGTAGCAGGCAAGAATGGACAGTTGCGTCAAAAATGATCGGAAGTCAATCATACAAAGACTTCAGTCCAAAACAGATTTTACTAAAAATGGCAACAACATCAGAGCTCTAAGAGTCGTTTCCAAATTTAGCCAAACTAGCTCATATTGGGCAACTGATCCCAGTGAGCACAGCTGAATGTGAAAGGGGGTTTTCTGCCCTTAACACTAGAATTACCAGCGCCTACGAAAAAACTCGTAAATCCGTCCCACCTTAAATCGCGTCTTAAATCCGTTTGCACCTCTCCGCCAGAGTCCTTTGTCATCTAAATGTGCTGATAAACACAAGCTACTAGCAGCCAGCTATTCCATCCCCCCACCGACTTAGAACAAATTTCTCCTAGCTCATGCCTTGCCTTGATTTGATTATCTGGGATTGAAGTGGAGTTTTAGAGTGGAAATAATATAGCCTTATTTGGAATACACGCATTTCATGTGTTCCGTTTCTATAGTAGTCTGTGCAAACACATTTTTAAAACAGAAACTTTTTCATATTCCAATAGTAAATGACAAAATGTAGGCATAAACTATATAACGTATGAAGCCTGAAGTCCATATATCAAAGAAACACTTTCACAAAAGGTACAAATAAGAGAACACGTGCGCTTTTATTCAAAAATATAACTGCACAAAAAAAAAAAAGCCGCGTTAGCATGCCACATTGACACTTTTACTACAACCGCCGTGGTGGCGTAATGGTATCAGCTCCTGACTGGGAATCAGAGGGTGGCGAGTTCAATCCCGCACGACTCCACTTCGAGAAGTGAACTGCTCTTTTTCTTACAATTTTAGAATAACAACATAAATTTGATTTCAGTCTGTAACAGCCGGTGTAACTTATGATACTGGTAAAGGTTAGCTTTTTTTTTTTTTTTTTTTTTTTTTTTTTTAATTCACTTTTCATTCTCGCAGTCGCATTCAGAATCCATCCATACAACCCCATCTGACACAGCTGTTTTCACATAAATAAAAGTGCATTTTTATTCAAGGCTATAACCGAAGAATAAAGAAAGCAAGTTACAGTTGGTGGTTGATACGACAGCTTGCGTGGTGTAATGCTAAGTACTGCTGATTTCAAGTGACGGTGAGATACGAAGAAGGCAGCTTCGCCAGCGTTTGTGTGTCAGAACCCTTTTGGGGGGGGGGGCGGTAGACTGCAGACCTATAGCGCGTCTATGTCAGATGGGGTTGTATGGATCGATTCTGAATGCGACTGCGAGAATGAAAAGTGAATTTAAAAAAAAAAAAAAAAAAAAAAAGCTAACCTTTACCAGTATCATAAGTTACACCGGCTGTTACAGACTGAAATCAAATTTATGTTGTTATTCTAAAATTGTAAGAAAAAGAGCAGTTCACTTCTCGAAGTGGAGCCGTGCAGGATCGAACTCGCCACCCTCTGATTCCCAGTCAGGAGCTGATACCATTACGCTACTGCGGCGGTTGTAGTAAGAGTGTCAATGTGGCATGCTAACGCGGCTTTTTTTTTTGTGCAGTTATATTTTTGAATAAAAGCGCACGTGTTCTCTTATTTGTACCTTTTGTGAAAGTGTTTCTTTGATATATGGATTTCAGGCTTCATACGTTATATAGTTTATGCCTACATTTTGTCATTTACTATTAGAATATGAAAAACGTTTGTTTTAAAAATGTGTTTGCACAGACTACTATAGAAATGGAACACACATGAAATGTGTGTATTCCAAATAAGGCTATATTATTTCCACTCTAAAACTCCACTTCAATCCCAGATAATCAAATCGAGGCAAGGCATGAGCTAGGAGAAATTCGTTCTAAGTCGGTGGGGGGATGGAATAGCTGGCTGCTAGTAGCTTGTGTTTATCAGCACATTTAGATGACAAAGGACTCTGGCGGAGAGGTGCAAACGGATTTAAGACGCGATTTAAGGTGGGACGGATTTACGAGTTTTTTCATAGGCTCTGGTAATTCTAGTGTTAAAAGGATCAAGACAGGTTTGAGAAATCGCATGAATCAAAGCATGCTAAATAATCTCATGCTGATCTCCTTGGAGGGTCCAGATCCTGGGGACTTTGATTATGGGAAAGCTGCAGACAACTGGGCCTCTAGGAAGAATAAATAATTAGCTGAAGACACCTTCTGTATATGCAAGTTGGCTTTGAAGAATATTTTTAAAATTTTTCTTCATTAGGTTTCCCATACTTTTCTTCCCGACAGCGACAATACTTGTGCCTCTTGGTTTATGTCATAACAATTGTTATTTGAAATTTTTGTTAGGGTTGCAGGATCCTGAATTGGATATTTCTTAAAATTTAATAAAAATATTCTGGCACAGGTGGCACGGTCGCAGTTCGGAGACCCAGATTCACTTCCCGGGTGTTCCCTGTGTGGGTTTCCTCCGACAGTCCAAAGACATGCTGGTTATGTGCACTGGCGATTCTAAATTGTCCCTATTGTGTGCTTGGTGTGTGTGTGTGCGCGTGCCTTGCGGTGGGCTGGTGCCCTGACCGGGATTTGTTTCCTGCCTTGCACCCTGTGTTGGCTGGGATTGGCTCCAGCAGACCCCCGTGACCCTATTAGGATATAGCAGGTTGGGTAACGGATGGATGGATATTCTGGCACAAGTGTCAAACCTTAAAAAAAGGAAGTCATATTGAGCTTTGGAAAATAATGAATAATTTAATAAAAATAGTGCACATTTAATTTTCCCCACCACCAAATTTCCCCATCCCACCCGGAAAAAATTTCTGGGGAGAACACTAGGCTTCCTATTCCTCTATGTAGAAAAGAGCCAAGAGGCTGGTTGGAGCCTCTGTGTGCAAGCCATAGGTGATCTGATAACATGATAAAACAATGTTGTATTCTCTGTATACTATACTTATTCGCTTTATTTATTTAGGTATTTTATTTTGTCAGCTGTTCTGAGGAATATGAAAGAATTTGTACTATGTAGACATGATAAACTTTTCTCAACTTTAACATTTTTTTTGTTTATGACACCTTTTTTTGAAAACTGTAGACACAAAAGTTCTTGAAAACTCTAAGAGAGTAGCCTTTTTAAAGATGCTAAAACCATCAAACCAATCCATTCCAATATTTGGGCAAACCACTTGATTTGACCATGTTTACATGCTATATATTGAGTTGCATTGACCCGATTAGCTGTTCGGAGGAATGGGCACTTTAGATTAATAAGCAGATACATCTAAGAAGCCACAATGGGTTCCATAAAAAAGGTAAATGATAGATTCTAGTTATTTGGGGGCGGCACGGTGGCGCAGTGGTAGCGCTGCTTCCTCGCAGTTAGGAGACCCGGGTTCGCCCTGCATGGAGTTTGCATGTTCTCCCCATGTCTGCGTGGGTTTCCTCCGGGGGCTCCGGTTTCCTCCCACAGTCCAAAGACATGCAGGTTAGGTGGATTGGCGATTCTAAATTGGCCCTAGTGTGTGTGATTGGTGTGTGGGTGTGTTTGTGTGTGTCCTGCGGTGGATTGGCATCTGCCTTGTGTCCTGTGTTGGCTGGGATTGGCTCCAGCAAACCCCCGTGACCCTGTGTTCGGATTCAGTGGGTTGGAAAATGGGTGGATCGATAGTTATTTGGGGAACCTAAAATATTTCATGACTGTAAACCTTAACTGATGTTTCACTTAAACTTTGAAATATAGACAATTAGACCTTTTAACATGCAGAATACCCATTAAAGGAATCTTCACACAATTCAGTCCTATTTTTAAAAAAAATCCACCACAAACAACATGTTCAAATGTTATTTCAGTCACTCATTATCCAACCCGCTATAACCAGTACAGGCTTTAAAAAAAAAAATACATAAATAAAATAGATCAATGTTAACACTGTAACTAATGATGGAATATCCCCTATTGTTAGATAAAGCATCTGCAATCTGATCTCTGCTGTGTTTCTAAAAACATGTGCAGCTGTGTGGTCATGGGCTCTACTGTTTAAAAATAAAATAGCTGCTGCATATCTGCCTTCAGTCACAGCATCTAAATAAGTACATGTAAAATTATACAAAACAGATAAAGTTTCAGGTTTATCCTTTAATGTTGTTCTGATATAAAAATATATTTACCCATAAAGTAGTTAAATGTGAGATTAGCTAAATGGATATTTTTATTTATTTATTGGTGTGGGTGGGCATTAATAAATAAAAATATTTTTTCTCTCCACACTGAGCAAAGCTAAAATTAAATGACACCCATTACTTAAAACGAACTTAAATACCTTCCACTTTGAGCAGTACTACAAGCATCTTTTTAAAATATTATCAAATATTAGAACTTTACAGGCAGTAAAGCAACGTACTACACTTCAAATTGGAGTATTACTTACTAAATCAATCATTTTATTAGAACTTGTATGAGCATAGAGCAAAAAAATAAAAAAATAAAAAAACCACAGGACTAGAAATATAGTGTTTGGCAAGTGAGGAAAAAAAGTTCAAATATTAAAAGGAACCTTAAGAACAGATATACCTGTGACAAGAATGTGACCAGTTGCTGGTGTCACAAACCTCAAAGAAGATTTCACTAAAGGAAATGACTGAATAAAGTGTGCAAAATAATTTGAACGAACACAAAAATATAAGAAATGTATATTTATTAGCAGATGACTAGACTATAGTACTAAAGAATGGAAGAAGTGATTTGATTGATTCTGTGATTAAGGGCATCATTATTTAAAAGAAATTACAAAAGGCATTTCTGTACTCTTTTCCCTTCTTTGTTACATACAGCTCCCATAGGGACTCCTACTTACTTTGCTATGTTTATACAGGAATTTATCAAACTTAGTGAATGCTTCTGCACAATGACAGTTACTTTCCTCCTTCCTTGGATATGTAAAGCAGTGCCTGAGTTGATGCACAGTGTTATTAACACTGTGATATGAGCTTTCAGACGATGATGTAAAAAATAACACCTTTTCAAGGATGCACGGTATGCACAAATGAATACGATCTAGAAAAAAAAAAAAAATATATATATATATTATATATATATATATATATATATATGAAGCAAACCTTACAGATGCCAACTAACTTAAAAGGGTGAAAAGCTACAGATTGGTAGTGAAGAAATAAAAACTGCTATGAAAAGGCATAAAACCCAGATTATGTGGGTGCCCTTGTTTATTCTTAAATAAGCACAGGAGTATTGAAATGCCTTTTTGTTTTTTTTTTTTTTTAAAAAAGTCCTTTTATCTTGTCTGTTATTCGTTTCACATAATAAAAAAAGCTGCTGATGGTTTCTTATTGGAACATATCCCTGTATCCCTGAAGGCAGGAACCCATACAGACGGAATGTTAGTCCATCACAAGGCACACACATGTAGACATTTACACTTATTCACAGAGGGGTAATCTAGAGATATCCATTAACCTGACTGCATATCTGTGGACTATGGGAGGAATCTAAAGTGCAATCAATAAATGATAAAAGACATGGAAACTGTGAGACCATTTCCCAAACAGAAATCATAAGGGCTTATTCCTGGGCTATATATTTAATGCAACAGTTTATATATTTACAATACCAAAATGATCGCGATACTCCCCCTCTACTATTCATGATTTGTATGTTACATTTTTAAAAGGACCAATAATGTATTGAAGAATTGCCTTTCTTCCTTCCTTCGTGTGTAATAAATTACTAGTTTCCCAGCTCTGTCTCCAGTTTGTAAGAATAATAAAGCTTTATCTAAACTTTTAGTAATGATTCCAGTCTACAGTTAGCTCTAGAGGTGTACTGACTCAGACAGATGGTTTATCAACCTTTTCAAAAGGCACTCAAAGTAAGAGCCACAGCTCTTCACAGTGGCAACCAGCTTCGGTACCTGCGGCTAAAAATCTATACTAATAAAAGGCAAAGCCCTCACTGACTCACTCATCACTAATTCTCCAACTTCCCGTGTAGGTAGAAGGCTGAAATTTGGCAAGCTCATTCCTTACAGCTTACTTACAAAAGTTAAGCAGGTTTCATTTCGAAATTCTACGCGTAACGGTCATAATGGTCGACAACGTCCGCCATGTTAAAACTTTCTTATTTATGGCCCCATCTTCACGAAATTTGGTAGGCGGCTTCCCTGCGCGAACCGAAACCGATGTACGTACTTATTTCGGTGGTAGGACGCCACTGTCAGCCGCCATACTGAACTTTCCAACGGTCTTTGTAAGCGTTGGGAACCCACGTACCAAATTTCTTGAAGATGGGCCCATAACTGAATCCTACTTACGTACATATATACAGTGCATCCAGAAAGTATTCACAGCGCATCACTTTTTCCACCTTTTGTTATGTTACAGCCTTATTCCAAAATGGATTAAATTCATTTTTTTCCCTCAGAATTCTGCACATAACACCCCATAATGACAGCGTGAAAAAAGTTTGAGGTTTTTGCAAATTAAAAATAAAAAAAACTGAGAAATCACATGTACATAAGTATTCACCGCCTTTGCTGCCAAAGGTGCATCGACAAAGTATTGAGCAATTACAGCCTCAAGTCTTGTTGAATATGATGCCACAAGCTTGGCACACCTATCCTTGGCCAGTTTCGCCCATTCCTCTTTGCAGCACCTCTCAAGCTCCATCAGGTTGGATGGGAAGCGTCGGTGCACAGCCATTTTAAGATCTCTCCAGAGATGTTCAATCGGATTCAAGTCTGGGCTCTGGCTGGGCCACTCAATGACATTCACAGAGTTGTCCTGAAGCCACTCCTTTGATATCTTGGCTGTGTGCTTAGGGTGGTTGTCCTGCTGAAAGATGAACCATCGCCCCAGTCTGAGGTCAAGAGCGCTATGGAGCAGGTTTTCATCCAGGATGTGTCTGTACACTGCTGCAGTCATCTTTCCCTTTATCCTGAGTAGTCTCCCAGTTCCTGCCACTGAAAAACATCCCCACAGCATGATGCTTCCACCACCATGCTTCACCGTAGAGATGGTTGTCCTTCTGGAAGGTTATCCTCTCTCCACAGAGGACCTCTGGAGCTCTGACGGAGTGACCATCGGGTTCTTGGTCACCTCCCTGACCAAGGCCCTTCTCCTCCGATCGCTCAGTTTAGATGGCCGGCCAGCTCTAGGAAGAGTCCTGGTGGTTTCGAACTTCTTCCACTTCTTCCACTGATGGAGGCCACTGTGCTCATTGGGACCTTCAAAGCAGCAGAAATTTTTCTGTAACCTTCCCCAGATATGTGCCTCGAGACAATCCTGTCTCAGAGGTCTACAGACAATTCCTTTGACTTCATGCTTGGTTTGTGCTCCGACATGAACTGTCAACTGTGGGACCTTATATAGACAGGTGTGTGCCTTTCCAAATCATGTCCAGTCAACTGAAATTTACCACAGGTGGACTCCAATTAAGCTGCAGAAACATCTCAAGGATGTTCAGGGGAAACAGGATGCACCTGAGCTCAATTTCGAGCTTCACGGCAAAGGCTGTGAATACTTATGCACATGTGCTTTCTCAATTTTTTTATTTTTATTAAATTTGCAAAAACCTCAAGTAAACTTTTTTCACGTTGTCATTATGGGGTGTTGTGTGTAGAATTCTGAGGAAAAAAATGAATTTAATCCATTTTGGAATAAGGCTGTAACATAAAATGTGGAAAAAGTGATGCGCTGTGAATACTTTCCGGATGCACTGTACATCCATAGCCTGCAGCTCGGTTGCCGTGTGAGGCGGCGTTGGGTCCCCCATCTCCGTGCCTCCCACATAGCTGGCTGCCTGCCTATATAAGGCTGCCCGTCGCTCCGGTCTCTTTATTCCCTTCCTTGCTTCGCCACGGTATTCACATCTCCCTGCTGATAACTGCAGCCTTTTTATTTAATCCATGGCTTCTCCACGGTTTTATTGTTCATTTATTACGATTAGAAGTTATTGTGTAGGTATTTTAGACTTGGTTTACATTGTTCAGGTACCCATTTCCTTTATCGTTCCAACCGTACCTCCATTAACATGTCTATCAAGGTGATCACCATCGATCAAAGAACTGTCACTTACCAAGTGGTTTCCATGCCCAGAGATGGCGACTGCCTTTTCCATTCTCTGTTACATATTGCACAGCCATATCAGGCTCACTCTTGATATCTGGAGGAACATTGTGTCTTATGTATTGAATGACTGGGACAGGTTCAAGGTGTGGACTGATGACGGTACAGGAGATAATTATACTACACAGGAGCACTATAAGAGTGAAATGCTTAAGCCCTTCACCTATGGTTCTGCATGTGAGTTGATGGCTGCCGCTGAATTGTTCGGTTGTCGCTTTCAAGTGTACCAAAATGGCCAAAATATTTTACACCTTTGGACAACCGCCAATGGCTCTTAAACATCTTAGATTCACAGGTGACGATTTGAGTAGTGGACACTTTGATGTTTATGAATGTTTAAACTCTCAAAAGCTAGATGCGAAGTTATCAATGAAACCCATTACAATTCAAACGCCTCCAATTTCCAGTAAGGCTCTGCTTCGCAATGACAATAAGTCTCAGGGACAGACCCTACAAAAGGTTGGCATTGATTTGAGGCAAGATTGTTTTTCACATGGCCCACTATACGTTGCATACTCAAGAGTAAGCTCAGCACACAGCTTGGTCATTTTACAACCGGAGGGCTGAACTGACAACGTGGTATACAAAGAGATCCTTAACAAATAATTATTGGTATATTTTCCCTCAGTTTAAAAAGGTTTACTTTTCTTCTTAATAAAAATTTTAAAGCAGTACATCGCCACTGCGAAGTGTGGGTATTTTGCTAGTATAAAAATATAGCAACTAAATGTTTGTTTTTCCCAGTTCGTAAATCTGTTTAGTCCATTACATGCTTGCAAGGAGCTGCATAGCACACATTCACGATTACTCTTTACAAGGCCAATATAATCATTCATTAAGATCATTAGTAACAACATCTATATCATTATATCTATCATTATATTATATCTATCTCTATATTATATATATATATATTATATATATTATATATAAAATCCCTATGTGCGTTCAGGTGTCCGTGTTTGGGTGTCTTCTGATGAAGTGCGCATGCGCGGGGCACGGTGTGATGCGCGATATTACTGTTAGAGAAAGTTAGAGGTGTTTTACGGAAATACAAATCAGTATTACTGCGAGAGGAAATTAAAGGTACACAATACAGTGACGCATATTACAGCCACACACAAGCCAGTATTACTGTCAGAGGAGATTAAAGGCATATTACGCACGCCTGTATTACCGCCAGAGAAAATTAAAAGGTATATTACGGACATACAAGCCAGCGGACGTACAAGACGGTATCCTTCAATAAGGGCGCGCACAGGCATCCTTCAATAAGGGCGCGCACAAAAAGGTGAGCCTCAAAAGGGTGACCTCAATTGGGCGCAGCAAATAAAGGCGCGCGTAAATAAAGATCTGCACCTGTTGCTCTTCACATATTCCAGAGCCATTTGAACTAAATTATCTACGAACGCCTTTATTCGCCGCGCTCAATTGAGGTCGCCCCTTTGAAGTTTGCCATTTTGTGCACGCCCTTGTTGAATAGAGCCGTACAAGACAGTATTACTGTCACAGAAAATTGAAGACACACAATACACGGCGGCAGCCCACGAAGAACAGTCAGCTCAGCAAGTAAACATCAACAAAAAGAAAGGCTGAAAGAAAGAAAAATACGACCAACAAAAAGAATGAGGTCAAAGTCCCTTGCCATTTAATACAGACTGTTCCTACTAATGTTTATGCACTATTGTTCTAGCGCCCGTTATTGTAACGGGCTAAATGACTAGTTTTCAAATGTAAATGTACTGATTCAACAGAAATGCAAATCATCAAAACAATACTTTTCATGCTTATAATTATATTGATTGCAACACAATCTGAGCAACACTTCGATAGGATATCCTTAATATATAAAAATATTGAGGCACAAGTGATGCCATTAAAACAAGACCCTTTTCAAGTCCTAGGCTGGCAAGCTTCAAAACAGCTGTACCAAGATCTACTGTGGATATCAAAACCATTTGTTCTCACAAGATAGTATACCTGTTCCATTCAAGTTTTAAAAAACACACAACCACACACATCTAGTCCAAAGTTTTCCACAGCTGCGATCAATCCAGTACTACTAAAATCTACCAGTGAGAACATGGTAAAATTAGTGCAACAAGAGTACGCAGCCTTGAAAGAAATGGGAGAAAACTAGCCCATATACTTTATATAAAAAAAAAAATAAAAAAAAAAAAATCTGTAATAAATAGCAACAGGACAGAAACACAGGCCCTACAGCACTCTATGTAGTACAAAAGCTATTGATGCTATTTTGAGACAAATATTAACATTGGAAAAATCAGAATGTTGCCTAATGGATTTACATCAGAATCTTTACAAAGCAATTTCAGGTTTTCTGGTATACTTTGCCAGTTTAGGTAACTTGTAAAGATGTCTGAATAATTCATTAGGTTATATTTTGGTGAAATTTAGCAATTTATCGTACACTTTACCAAGTCTATTTCCGTAAAATACAGTATCTCATTAATGCACATAAAAATTTCTTCATCGCCCCCAAGTTTCTATTGAGATCTTAAAGTTATAAACACACCTTTACTAGCACATCACCAGATGACAAAAAAAAAAATGATCACTGAATTGGTTTGTGCCCAATCTTTGCACACACAAATACCATTTAAGCAATAAATGAAATATACAAGAAATATCTTGCAGATTACTGCATATATAATGAACACTCAGTCAGCATCTCAAGTGTGTGAAATTTTTTTCAGAAAACTTTACAAAATATTTTTTCAGGAATGGGCTTTCTTGAAAGTATCTGTTAAGATTTTTCCCCTCTATTTCTTTTTCAAAAAGAAAATATGAAGTTAAAGCAGCTGCTGGTTAACAGACCTAGATCTGATAGTTGTACTGAATGAATGATTCATCTTAAAAATGCATTGCTGTTTAGTGGGCCGTGTATATCAGCAAAGCAACATTCTTTATATCCTGATTTTTATTTATTCATTGCCCCCATATTACTACCTTTAAAATGTAACTGTCAAAATCAATAAAGCTCTACCCTTGAAAAAATAACAGGAGATTAAACATAGTGGTATGGACTTTGAATTTCAAATGCATATAGAAAGATAGTAGAAAGCCAAGCACTTCTTGGTATTGAAGGTTGCATGCAACTTTAGGCGAAGGATGATGGGTACGCGCAGAGCTTTATGATTATTTTCAGTGTGGTTTGGACTTATATGCAAGTTTAGCAACACTGAAGTGGCTGATGAAAGAAAACAGTTTTTTTTTCCTCTTTTCACTGGGAATGTCATTTTATTGAATAATCTAGAACAGTATCAGACCAATAATGTCAGACCACGTTACACAAGTGTTGCATAAAGCAAGCATTTGTGGTACATTAACAATTCATCTCATGCAATGGAGGCTTTAATACTCACCCAAAAAGACATCCTCACATATCAATCATTAACTTTTGTTACAAGTGACTGAGACATATGGCGGTGAGGCATGTTATCTATTCTGACAATCTATCATTTTTTGGAACCCAGATTTTTCCATTTTTAGGCTGTGTAAAGGTGAGGTGTCTCTCTCAGTAGCTTTAGGTGCAATGTAGAATCCTTTTCTTTAACACGTCACAAACAACGAAACCCCGGCACTTTGTTGGTGGTCCTATAAGTCCACTAGGGCATCTTTCTGATTGACTACTACCTTATATACTGTAACTTCATTTAAATTGCTGTTGTAGTCCCTATCAGCTTCGCCTCTGTAGCAGTAATAATAGACATTCCAGTAAAAGAACAGTATTTGAAATAAAGGAAGAAATGCAGAATCAAAAGTAAGATTTCTTAAGGTTACAGTCAAGGGGAAATTAATTAGAAGAAAATGGATTCTGAATATCAGAGATATCAGATGCAGAAAAACAGTGGAGTATAAGGCAAATGGGTCACTTGAACACAGGAGGCAAATGTTGACACAATATGTAATTTCAGCTTCACGGTGGTTCTTATCAGGAGTAGATACACGGTTTGTGTAAATCTAAAGCCAACATTATTTTATTGTTAAGTAAATTAGTATCATAGTAAAGTAGATCATTCTGCATAATTTCACGTTTTTAATTTTTATATAATTATGTTTCTACTTTGTTAAATACAGCCAAAACAAAAATGCTATACAGTATCATCCTTATAAGCATCCTCCACTTTGTCAAATATACAAAGAACAAAATTAAGCAAAGACAGTGTTTCCTTTTCTCCCACTTTTAAATAAATTTACTAAAACTTTAACAGTGTATTTTTCTCTAATATTGCATACTTGTCCATTAACAGTAAATATTTATTTTATGTCATGATTTAACCACATGAACCATTTCAAGACATTTACAAAATAAACAATGAGTAAATTTAAAGCAACATAAGAACCAGGTACATTGATATTAGTTATTAAAACAAAGCACTAAAGACAAAATTAATCAATCAAAATCAGGAACTGGAACAAGGATTCCTCTTGTGGAACACCTTACCACACTCTCTGGAAGTTAGACTATCTGAACCACTCTATTCTGTGTTGTCATTTGTAAAATAATTTAGTATACAAGATAACATCATCATTGATCAAGTTCAGGGTCAGATGCACCAGAGCCTATCTCAGCAATGTCAGGATATAGGCAGGCACCAATCTATGAAAGTGTCTACATCCATCCATCCATTTTCCAACCCGCTGAATCCGAACACAGGGTCACGGGGGTCTGCTGGAGCCAATTCCAGCCAACACAGGGCACAAGGCAGGAACCAAGCCCGGGCAGGGTGCCAACCCACCGCAGGAAAGTGTCTACATACACACACAATATTATATACTAGCCAACCCGCCGCGTAGCATACGCCGCATAATTATGTATTGATGGGTGAATACTTCCTGAAAGACACAGTTGTCCAAATGGGGTGTGTTTGAGGATATACATGTAAGTGAATGCAAAGATGGAACTCTGGAGAGAGGGCAGGGAAGCGGGCCCGAGAGGTTTCAGGTCCTAACCGTCCAACGACGGGTCGGCACAAACGGTAATGATCCTTCCGCAGGTTCACCTACAGAACCCGTGTTAAGACATTTACATCCTCTAGATAGGCAAGTTCGATCGTCTGAAGCCCATTCCGCCCCCACCATTCTAGTCTGCCGATTTAAGTCATCTCCTAGTCATCGTTCAGTACGCACTGCCTGCTCATGGGTCCGTCCCCAACTCCTCACCTGAATTGCTTTCGTCTGTGTACAGTCCACATGCACTTGTGAGTCACGCGGACTGTTCATTTTCCACACACCGCCTCAGTCGCATGCACCTGTGAGCCACGTTTGGGCCGGGTGAGGTTTCCCATGTTGAGTCCAATTAAGCCAAAGGCTCCACACCTGGCGATGCCCTTCCATCAATTCCTTTAAGTTTCAGCTTTGCAACCATACGCTACAGTTCACATGCACCTGTGAGCCACGTTCGGGCCAGGTGAGGTTTGAGTCAAATTAAGCCACAGGCTCCACACCTGGTGGTGCCCTTCCGTCAATTTCTTTCAGTTTCAGCTTTGCAACCATACTCGCCCCAGAACCCAAAGACTTTGGTTACCCGGTTGGCTGCCCGATTGCCAGTCGGCATCGTGTATGGTCAGAACTACGACTGTATGTGATGTTCTTCAAACCTCCGACTTTCGTTATTGATTAATGAACGCATTCTTGGCAAATGATTTCGCGCCATGGTCGGCTGTTTAGTGAATTGTTGGTGGGTGTGGCTGTCTTGCAGGACTTAGTGAATTTTATATATATTATATATATACACACACACACACACACACACACACACAGTGCATCCAGAAAGTATTCACAGCACATCACTTTTTCCACCTTTTGTTATGTTACAGCCTTATTCCAAAATGGATTAAATTCATTTTTTTCCTCAGAATTCTGCACACAACACCCCATAATGACAATGTGAAAAAAGTTTACTTGAGGTTTTTGCAAATTTATTAAAAATAAAAAACTGAGAATGCACTGTGAATACTTTCCAGATGCACTGTATATCCATTTTCCAACCCGCTGAATCCAAACACAGGGTCACGGGGTCTGCTGGAGCCAATCCCAGCCAACACAGGGCACAAGGCAGGAACCAATCCCGGGCAGGGTGCCAACCCACCGCAGGACACACACAAACACATCCACACACCAAGCACACACTAGGGCCAATTTAGAATCACCAATACACTTAACCTGCATACCTTTGGACTGTGGGAGGAAACCCACACAGACACAGAGAGAACATGCGCAAACCACACAGGGAGGACCCGGGAAGTGAACCCAGGTCTCCTAACTGCGAGGCAGCAGAGCTACCACCGCGCCACTGTGCCGCCATATTATATATAATTATATATATTAGGGAGCGCTGTCGTCCCCTTGAATCCTCAGATCAGACGCCAGACACAAGACAAAAGTCCAATAACTTATTTTATTTAGACAATAATGTGCACCAAGCACCCTCCACTCCACCATACTATAAATCAATACAATAATCAATCGTCCACTCTCAGACGCATTGTCATCCTTCCTCCCGACTCCGCTCCATCTGCTGGGGTTTCCCATCGTCCTTTTAAAGTCCTTGACCTGGATGTGCTTCTGATCCTTCAGTCCATGTGATTACCCAGCACTTCCGGGTCAGGTGAAAACTCCTCCTCTTCATCCTGGAAGTATGTCATTTCCTCTGTCGCTGTGACTAAGATGTATTTCCGGGTTATAGGGAAAATACAAGTCTTTGAGCCTCCCTGTAGCATCCTCTGGCGGCCCCCACGGTATCCAGCAGGGTTGTGAATAGAGACTCCATTGTTCATGATTCCCTGCTGGCATCCGGGGCACCTCCATGCTGCAGAGAGGGCTCCATCTGGCGGCCTTTAGGTATTGGCCGAGATGAATGGCCAGCCATATTCCACAAAAAAAAAAAAAAAAAATTATATATAAAAAAAAAAAAATCAGATTTGGAATCACCTATCAAAACTTGCATTTCTTTGTGATATGGAAGGAATACTACAGCATCCAGTAGAAAACACACACACACACAAAAAAAAAAAATTTAATGGGGGCAAAAAATCATGCTAGCTCAATTTTTTCTGAGTAGTATACCTATTTTACCTGGAATTCCAGGGGAAATATTTGATTTCTATAATTACTCAATCTTTGGTCAAAAATTAATCATAATTAATGGAGCTTTAATTTCCATAAAGCAGATCTGAAATTGAGAGAGCGTACGCGAGTGGTATCAGTTCTTTAAACTACGTGATATATGACAGGTTCTTAAAGACAGACTTGGGTAGAGATTAAACAGAGTAGGCACCACAATAAAGGTAGATAATCCAAAAACATTGTTAGGCAAAGCAATTAGGAACATATTGCAGCAATGCATTTACAAGAGACACAAATTATCCTGGCAAAGAGAAGTTGGAGGTCCCATAAAATGCAGTACTGTTTTGATTAAGTGTGGAAAGTTGCAGATATGTTGGCAAAAGTCCTAATGATAAAACCAGAAAACAGTTCAAACATGGACCTTTGAGGTATAACAGAGGAGAATGGGAACATACATTTTATATAAACTTGATATATTTATTTGAAACAATGTCAAGATCTACAGATGTCGGAGACCATTTTTGAACATGTGTTATATTTTTTCATTTTTTGATTGTCTAAAATACTTATGTTTAACATTGTTTTATTATCATTTATAATATTCACATTAGCATTGTGCTTGTTTTTTAAATACACTATTGTGTAGTGATTTTGCTGTACATGTGACAATTTGAGATGCTGCAGTCATCAACTTAATTAATGGTTAATCATTTTAAAAAGGAAATATTTTCTTTTGGTTCATAATAAATAAAAAGCTTAAGAATTTAAGGTTTTGCCTTTAAGGTTCTGATTCTTGCCAAGCCAGATTAAGAATGCTCATGTGATCGACACTTGACTGTTTTCCATTTCTGGTTAGGGATTTAAACCTCTGCCACTCAACCATGTTTTTTTTCCCCCACAGACAAAGACACATGCATATAAATCACAATGATATGTATATTACAAGGAAGCTCGACATCTTATTCTGCAACATCAGTTTGAAAAATACTTAACTGAATTCCTGTTTACCATAACCATGCCAGAATATGCATGAACTTATAAAAAAAATCCATTAGGTGCAGCTGAAGAACTATTTAGGTTTAGTTAATCAGAAATGTCAATTAACAAGAAAAAGAGCAAGCAGTGACTGGATTTGTTAAATAGAATTCAGCAAGAACAGCTTGTGTCTGGGAAGTGTTAGACACTGAATTGCAAATTACTTTTCTTGAACTTTATGCTCAAACTTGCCCTTCTCTAAAAAATACCACTTTTATTTAAATCGGAGTGGCAATACATTTGTTAACTATAAATCCTTGCAGTTTAAAATAATTTCTTGCAGTGTTTTATATACTTAAATGAACCAAAATTTTATTATGTATACTAGTATATGGTTGAGATGACAATAAAGTTCACTTTGACTTTATATTGGCTCAGCATTCTAGTGGCATTCAGAATTGTAAATACTTTATAAAACACAATCTGTTTAACTTTATAAAGAGTAGGTATTTGGCATTCAATAATTTTCTAGACTTCAAACCTTATCAACAAAAATAACCTGAGAAATGTAAACAGATGTTTACATATACAAAAATATATGAATATGAAGATGCTCCTCCAATGGGGTTCCATGGTCTTCATAAATCAACTACAAAAACAGTTTCACGAACATGCATATTATGGCTACGGTGGCCCACATTTATGTACACAAGAACCAAAGTCACTTATCGGCCTTAAAATACCGACACCAATTGCTAGAGGGCTTCTAATTTGTCCACTATGGGACAAAGATTCTACGGGCATTAGGTTTAGAAAAAATACCCTTACCCATTCTTATATCCATTTGTTTCAATATGAAAATGCAAGGACAATGAAATCAATGTAAATTAAATACAAGTCCACTGAAAATATTTAAAAGAAAAACAAAAGAACAGAAAATAGGATTCACAGTGAAGCCTTCAGAATTTACACTTATGTTTTGTATCCCTAGTACAGAGTAACTTTATGTACAAGAATGTGTGCCTTGCAATTGACACTACTTTCAGATGTAGTTCCTGTCTACTATTAATTGCCAAGATAGCCTGAGGCTTCCACCAATCCAATAATGAATCAGAAAATGAATAGATGGGTTTTTAGTTATACTTATAATAGGCACTGTAGCGATCTCCCGGATAGATGAGGTATAAAATCATCCAAGAAAGTGCAGACAATTAGTATTTATGAGATTAGTGCTTGTATCTCAGTAAATTTGGCGCTTGAAGGTCAGGTCAGGTCAGGCTGGGGAGAATGCACCGGCACAGTGCGTTGCCGCACCCACCACACAACAAAACAGCTCAGGATCCCGATTGGCAACCCCCCAAGCAGACACGTGGTCTAGTCCCATCCTCCAGAAATGACTGCCTATCTGTCGCTGCCAGGTGTTACGTGGGCATCCCCTTGGCCTGGTCCAGCCGCTCAGGTCCTCCACAATGAGGATCCTGTGAGCCGGATCACACCTGGGGGAATCGCACCACATGGCCATAGTGCCGTAACTGATGCAACCTCACAATGCAGGTAATGTGTCTTATTTGGGATTCTGTGAGCAACCTTTCATTTGACACACAGTCAAAACAGCGGTTCCCAAGGATTCTCTGAAGAGACCCAGGAGTCCAGTCTCTTTTTCCTCAGGTCACTGGATAGCATCCATGTCTCGTAACCATATAGGAAGACATGAAGCATCAGGACTCAAGACTTGAACCTTTGTCCTTTTGTGCGCCACACAGAAAATTTTTCCCAAAAAATTATGTTGATTATAGAGCAAGGTTTTGAAAAGATTTGCAGCTACATACAGGTTATGCAAGACTTTAGATTTTAAAAGTTGGACCATTACACCATGGAGAGATTTCTGGTCCTCACCAAAGACCCAAGAAATCATACTCAAAAACATGTTCACAGTAACAGATTAGAGACATATGGGAGCATCCAGGAAATGTGTTCTACAGACCAATAATGTGTGAATGTATATGCTTGCAAGAGCTCAAGAAAAAAAGCTGATGCAGAAACAGAAAGTTAAAAGTAATTTACAGAGAATTTTTTTTTTTTTTTTTTTTAAGAAAAAGTAAACAAACATCGGGGGGATTTGAATACAGGTGACCATGCTTATAAGAAAATTCAAACCCATCTATGAACTATGCTTCAAGACTTCAGACACATACAGTGTAGTAAATTTACCATCTGGCAAACCCCTGCTTCTCCTCATGTCTTTTAACTACACTATAATGCTGGACACTCTTTAGCATAGTTTTAAAAAAAAAAAAAATTCTGCTGAATGCTCAGAACCCAGACTACTATTATTTACTCATACAGACCTTAGTTAATTTGATGTGCCAAGATTTCTTTTTGCAACATCCAGAGTATGAGCCTACATACATTCTTTACTTTAACTGAACTTTTACCTCCTAAGACCAATGGCTTAAAAATAATAAGATCTTGCTTAATCAGCTTATCCATGCATACTCTAAGGAAAGCAATGTACTTGCAGAGCAGCAGAAGTGATGTCAGAAGAAATTGCAGGTTTGTGATTAACAGCTCATTATTAACTGTGTGGGTCTTAATCCAGTTCCCCATTAACATCTAAGCATGCATTTTAATGACAGGAAAGGAAGAATTTCCTGTAATAGCTTTGCCTGCAAAACAAATTCTAACCTGTTCACTCATGAAGTGGTATTTATTGTAAACCTTACAATAAAAATACCTAGACATAACCGGTAAGCATGTCAATAGCCAAAAGTAGACATACAAATTATATTACTGTTAATTCTGTGCTTAACAGTATGCTTTTAACAATCATTTAAACATTAAATTGATATAAATTTAAAAAATATTTATACTGAAACAATGTTCGAATACCTACCTTTGAAACCTTTACATTGTAATAATTAAACTATTTGCAAAACCATGGCACAGCACATTATCAAATGATAGGCTCAACCTATATGCAACAATTTAGAAATTTTCATAAGGAAAACTTAAAGTAACGGATAACAGATATACACATCGTCAGGCGAGTCTTTTACGGGGATTGTTTCTGGGTTAAACCAGAGTGAACAAGTTTGTAGTGGCACAGTTGAGGACACATTTCCACTTCCACAAAAGCATAGAAAACCACTGTCCAGAAACATAAAAATTATAATGTCATCACCATGCTTCCAACCCTACCTCTTCCAGTCTAACCCAAGATTAACTCTAAAGAAAAGTGGCAATTGACTACCTGAGCTCATACAAATAGATAGACCATTCCTTCTTCCCAGCATTTTGTGGACAAATAAACAAGTTTTCCACATTGCAACCCCCCCCAACAACTTATTTTCATTTATCATTAGTTTACATCACATAATTAACTTCTGTAGACAACTACTTATTTTCTGATGGGAAAATACATTTTATTCATACACAGAGCATCCTTCCCATGAAAACAGGATCACAATGCTTCCCATATTTACAAATATATTTTGTGCATCATATACATACTGATTCAAAAAAAGATTGTTGAATATCTTGATTCACAAGTTCTTAAAAAAAGTGTTCAGGTTCTTAAGATTCATAATTGTGGCAAGGAAATTAAGTAAAAAGTAATGTAAAGTAGCACAAGGTAGTAAAATGTAAGAACAGTTAACAAGAGAGGAAGAGAAAAACATTCAGTAATCTTCTGGGGGAGTTTGAGACTAGAGAAAAAAATAAAATGATAAAAAGTCTACCTGAACAAAAGCAAATGACCATCCTCAACATTGCATCAGTGAAATGGGAATGAAATCCTACTATGGTTTGAATTTTGACTACCATTAATAAAAAGATCCTGCCACATAGGACAGATTAGACATTAGGTTATGCAAAGATTGTCAGAAAATCAGGATCATAGGAGGTCTTTACTTTAGGCAAGAAATTTCAAGGGACAAGTTTTGGTAATAAAGAACTAATCAAATGGAAAAAAGTATCTGGTCATAAGGCATCCTAAAATCAGGAAACAAGACAGTAAATCAAATGATGCTTGTGGACAATATACAGGGCATCTGCATGACAACAAATCTTAGAGACAAAATTCAGTCAGTTTTAAACAAAAAAACAAATAGCAATATTCTACTAAACGTGTTTTTTGAAGCATGCACCATTTAGTATGGTGGAGCATGGAAATTAAAACATAAAGGAAATAGTAAGGATATAGTCATAGTACTATTAGGGATTGTTTATTATGGAACACATTGCTGTAACCCTCCTAAAGAGACACTACAAAAAAATCCAACTGCACAGCAAGGAAAGAAATGCTCTAAAGATATTAACCATTAAAAAAATCCCTCAGATTCATATTATTTAAAGAAGAGGGGGGGGGAGAAGATTACTTATTTAGAACACAGTTAAAGTAATTATTAAAATGGAAAGTTTATTGGAACTCCAAGGTCATTGCTAACAACTATGGATGTTTAAGCAAGCAGGAGAAGACCTACTGTAGTCGTTATGAATAATCTTGAAATGAATACCAAAAAGTGAAAATCCCTGGCCACAACAAATCTTAATTGACAAAGTTAAAGATGTTTTTAAAAAGTAGTTACAAAATTCAAAATTAAAAAAAAAATTCAACAATAAAGAATCCAAATACAGAAGCCAAAAATCGTAAAATATACAAACACAAAGCAATATAGTAGTAAAAAAATAAAACTAAGGAAAAAAAATGATTAAATCAAAAAGGTACAACAACCAAAAACCTAAAATCTTAAAACTACAAAACCACAAATCCAAAAATTCTAGAACAAAATAAAATGTGCAAAAGCCAGTAATTTAAAACTTAAAAGGTCACAGAACAAAAAACATCAAAAGGTATATGCATAAATGATTCAGAGAATACAGTTAGAAATTAACTGGCTATGTTTTATGCCACTGCAGTTTTGAATCTTAAATAGACCACAGGTGCTGCTACGAAGCAAATTTAAGCACTTGGGGCTTATAATCTTACATTTACATTTACATCATTTAGCAGACGCTCTTATCCAGAGCGACTTACAACAGTGTTTGTTAGTTTTTTCGCATACCCCTTGGGGTCAGAGCGCAGGGTCAGCCATCTTAATATCCATTAACATACTGTAGTAGTATTTTCATAGCAGCTACTAAAAACTATACTGTATTGCTACCTATTTGACAACTATGAATGACATCCACAGTTAAGTGTTTTAGGGAACCAAGACAGTGCTTTGACTGTCACTGGTGTATGGTGATTTGGAGGTTCTGGTGATCATTATTATTATTAATCAAGCATACAAAAATAGCACAGTCGTACCACTCGTTCTTCTCTCTCACTTAAATACTGCACTGAACAAGCACTTAAAGACAAAGTAAAGGTAACTAACTTATCGATGTTTAAATACATTATTTGTTAATTGAATTTGGATGTGATGCAAAAGAAAATGTACACCATCCCCTCAAAGAAAGTCTATATTTTTCCTAAATAAATGAGTCTATTAGAAATATCCTCTGAACTTAACTGACCATATGCCTATACCTAATTATCCTAAACTATGAAAAACTGGAGTTCCCAGAGGAAACTCCAGAGAGGAAGAAAGTGCAGATTATCCACAGACAGCAGCAAATTCAAAATCAGAATGTTGGATCTGTGAGGCAGTAACATTAGCAATTTTACCCCCATGCTGCCTGGAGAAAGTTTTACATAAACGCAAAAGGCTTACCTAACTACTTGCTAAACACATATATATATATATATATATATATATATATATACACACACACACACACACACACACACACACACACACACACACACATACACACACACACACTGTACAGTACATTAGAGTCAGCATAGCCTTCATACTTAGCCTTCCACTATTTTAGCAAATTATATCTGTTCACTGGATGAGCTCTTCTCCCCAATCCATTTTTTAAGCATGTTGCAAGACCTGTTGATGTTGCTTAATGCACAACAAAACTGCCAAGAAAGTATTGGTAAAAGAGGCTTAAGATTTTAGTGTATGTTTAGCAATAAATGCTGTGCACACCACACAGGTTAGAGAAGTATACTAATTTAGAAAGGCTCATTGGGACATTCATTATCTGTTTTATCCTGTAACCATAATTTTTTTTGTGCCCTACATTTGTTAATCCTTCCCTATATGTCTTACAGTGAATTTGTGAATTTCCCCTTGGGATTAATAAAGTATCTATCTATCTACAGAAACTCCTATTAGAAAGAGAAACATACTCCTCTTTATCCACATTTATTAATTGGAATGTTCATGTTTTATTGCATAATTGTGGAATGGGTGCTTAGGTTACACTATTAATTACAACCACAATGCAAAAAGAATATCAAGAATTACAACTCAAGAAATGGGCGAGTTATATTATTTTGAATTGAGTAATCAATTAATTCTCAAAGATCATTTTCTGATATGTGCATTTCTTGAAAAGATGCTTTATACTAACATTTCTAAAGGATTATTTTAGATTGTGTTTTGAGTGAATGCACTTAATAATAGCCTTGTGCTGCTCATATTTAAACCTGAACTGCTCCACCTCTTTAATCTTGTAAAATGACAGATCACAAGATAGGGTGACAATGCAACTGTCATTAGTTGTAATAGAACTCAGAAATTCAGGAGCTCCAATGGTGTTAAAATAGACCTGCTTATATGGGTTAACCAAAAAAACGAAATCAAGAAAGGAGAACAGTCTTAAAAAGTTACTATAAGCACTGAACTGCTGCATTAAAAAGTTTACATTAAACTTTCTCTGAAGATATTTTATTGCATTTTTTTTACCATTAGAATGTTTAAATTTTAAGCAAGATTTTTTTTTAATATATTTAAAAAAGCAAGCCAGCCTGAAGCGAAAAACAGTTGCCTGCAACATTTACAGGTACTGTATATCAAATCAATTCTGAGTTGCCAGCTGACTTAAGAGTTGGAAGGGTTGTGCAAATTCCACAAAGAACTCATTCCAGTCCAGAATAAACCCAGGCCCAACCAAGAAGTGATATAAAATAAAAATAAGTGGATAAATTTATAAAATGTGGTAAACTGGCAACATTTAAGGGCCTTGTAGTTTATTACCAAGTAATTTCACTCTGAATAATTATAACTTGTTAAACAGGAATAAAAGGAGACATTTTTCAACACGAAAAGAAGTTTCTTGTTTTGTAATAGGCTACACAAAACAATAAGTTTACCATTAAAAGGTCAAAAATTAGCTTTCAGTGAAAAACCAGTGTATCACTCGCACACACACTTATAACATTACAATCTATCATCCTCAGTTAAGGTAACATTCCTATCTTTGGAATGTGTAAGGAAATTTGACAAGGCAGAGAAAACTCATATGACCACCCACAAGGATAATGTGCAAACCTCAGCTAATTAACACAAGTCCCTGGAGGTATGAGTGTTAGATACTGTGCCACCTAAATGCCCCTTACATCATTATTGCACTTCAAAATATTTTGAAAAATGCACACAAAATTGAATGCTCCCAGAAGATTTTTAAAATATGTTTAAATACATATTTCTTGCTGTTAATATTGTACTTAATGTACTTCAGATAATAGAAACATGTGAATATGGGTCGATACTCCAAGGATGGGGTAATGGAGGGTAACTTAACATAGGCAACAGCATCTCCCCAGTCTAAAAGCAAGAGAGTTGAATTCCTGCAAAGACATAATCTTTGCACTTTACAGCAGTATGGCATTGTTGGATGACTACAATAGAAACTCTGGGACCTCTAACAGGATTTAACAGAACCCTTAATTTATTATTATTTCCTAAATAATTAGGAAGAATCTAGAAGGATTGGCGGTGCATTATTTGACTTACATGATATTACTGATTATTAGCCAGTTGTGATCATACAATGTACAACTATAAGAAAACTGCAAATTCTGCATTTTTTATGACATTGCCAATCTGCTTCACTGATTAGTTTGGCTTCATCCTATTTCTAAAATCGCAGGGAGAGTTATTACCAAGAACGCAGTGAAGATGATGAAAAAAAATGATACTGGGAGGCTGACAACATCAAAACTAGTTTATGACTGAGTTGCCCTTTTTTATTGTTAAAAACATACTTGTTACTTTATGCACTGCTGTACATATGCACAAAAAATGCCTTTATGTAGGGATGCGTCATCAAAAACACCACAGTATTTGACTGAAACGGCAGAGGCAGTGATTTTCCTCTCTTAGTCCACCCCTGGTCCTGAATGTGTGTAGTACAGTTTCTCCTGCTTACCCAGCTTACTGATGCATGTGTAAGTTTTTATTGTCATGTTTTCTATTTCTTATCTCAAAATAGCTTTTTTTTTTTTTTTTTTTTTTTAAATTGCAGCCCACTCTACACTTAAATGCTCACGTTAACTGTATATTTTATAAAGTCCTAGAAATTGTAAAGTCTTAGGATTGCAAAGTTTAGCCCTTTTATTGTTTAGACTCCCCCCCCCCTTAATCTTCTAAAGCCCCGTGTCTTAGTTCTTGGATGATGGCCAGAACAGAATTTGCAGACTGCAATATTACTACAGCGAAGTACAATATGATTATTTTAGCCCTCGTCAGCAATGGCAAAAATAACTCCCATTATGTCTTTAAATATCAATCATGTTGCAGTTTATTTATAAATAATTCAGGAATAACATAATATAAATCTGAAGTGAAACCTGATATACAACACATATTTTACCTCTGCTTTATAGCTTAGCTTATTGGCAACATTCTGGACTTCAATAAATTTGAACTTGTTCTTGAGTTCCTTTCGGACCTCAAGAGTTTTATTCAAACCCAACGGAGAAGACGGTCTCGATTACCGCATACCGCCCTATGCTCCTACAATGCTCTGTCATGCCATTCTTAGGAAGATTTTTGTTGAGAAAGACGTCCCCTTTACACAATCACAGTTAATCAGCCTTACCTGAAAAACGATGAGAAGAAAGGATGGAAAATAAGGGAGAGTCCCAGGGGTTACGGGCGGAGGGTCCGAAAGGTGTACGTTTGTTCAAGTTCAGCTGGCTGGTCGAGGAGGGAGGAAGGAATGACAGGGAACAAGGAAATGGGAAAGCTCGAGGGGAGGATGGAAAGTCTTGTATTCTTTCTCTCACTGTCAGTATTTTTTTCTCTCTCTCTCACATCTCTTTCTTCCTAACAGTAAACACAAACACACAACACCTGCAATCACTCAACTAATGGGAGTAGAGCGAGAAGAAACACCGAGCAGAACCCGGGTGGAGGCAATGCACACCGCCCAGTATCCCACTCGACCAATCGCAGCTAACGATTTGTAGCAAAAGTCAACCAATAAGGGCAGAGAGGGTGTTCATGGTTTGCGCACAAGTATGTCTCCGAGCCAATCCAGAAACCTCGATTAGCCTTAATGCCCCACCCACTCGTGCTCACTCAAAATAGTGATGCATTTGAATGGTAACTTAAGAGTGATTAAGAAACATTTGCAACATCTGAGTACTTAGACTAGGAGAAACGCTTGAGCCAGCAAAAAAAAAAAAAAACTTGACATTTTGCTGCAAGCGTGAAAACTCCTTGCCGTTCGTTTGTGAAGGATATAAAAAGAAATGTAGTTATCATGTGGCGTTTTTCCTCTGTGCAAGGAAACTGTCGGCTTTGACTCTTGAGAGAAGTGGTAGGCATGCACTGTAGGTGGATTGCTGCCAGGACGAGGGAGTATTTTGGAGAGTGATCCAGGTGCGCTGTTAGAAGTCGTTTTCCAGTTATCCTGGGCAACTTTCATTTGAAACTTGGGAATGAAAAACTTGGCAGTTTCTGTTGAAAGCCAAAGCTGCAGACAAGAACTGCTGTTAGAAGTATAAACACATAGTTCATTGTTCGAAGTAGTTAACGATTATGTGTAACCTTCGTAATACATCTTTTACATTTTATTAGTATTTACATTTCTCGGAGTGATTATTTAATTATTTACTTTCGCCAATCAATTCTATAAAGAAATAACGCATGGAGTTTATTTACTTTGCTGCTTATGGATATGTTATACCGTACATTTCTTTGTGGCAGCATTAGTCAGGTATACTAAAGTCAGTCAATCATTTTCCAAGCCGCTATCGCCTAAGACAGAGTCACGGGGGTCTGCTGGAGCCAATCCCAGCCAACACAGGGCGCAAGGCAGGAACAAATCCCGGGTAGGGCGCCAGACCACCGCAGGACACACACAGCAAGCACACACTAGGGACAATTTGGGATCGCCAATGCACCTGACCTGCATGTATTTGGACTGTGGGACGAAACCCACGCAAACACGGGGAGAACATGCAAACTCCACGCAGGGAGGACCCGGGAAGCGAACCCAGAGGTATACTAAAGTGAGCTGGATAATAAGCTGTCTCATTCACTTAATTGTGTTGTCAAAGTTTCTCGATGTGTAGCCACTAATTAATCCACAGGATGTATGTGAGAAAGATTTATTAGATACAGTATACTTAATAATAATAATAATTTTCTTGTGTGAATTCATCTTTACTCTTGCCATATTTTTAAATCTTTTAAAAACAAAAAAGTTGTGAGTTTATGTACTTTCAAAAAATGACAACGACATCATCCTACTATGAGCAATGCTAAAAACTGCCTTGTAACGTTTGGAAATACAGATTATTCCTGCAGATATTTACAGCCTAAAATGTTGTAAGACTTAGCCAGTGTTTTAAAAATAAAATAAGTACAGATTTTTTTTTAATGAGGTGGCTCCCAAATCTCCTCCAAAATGCCCCATCATTTCTGCTACTTTTGGAAACAATACTAAATCTTTATGTGTCAAACGTATAAGAAAGAAGTGCCATTGCATGCCACAACTCTGTATTTGTTTATTTTTTATTTAAAACGACCAAGAATTTTTTGATTTTCTTCAAATTACTAGCTGTCCTCTCTATTGTTTGTGAGTCACAAGAAGAAAGCAGTCCTCACTGTATGATCAAATGTGAAATCTGTAATTTTGCAAAAAAAAAATAAATTAAAAAAAACATGAAGAACAAAGACATCCGTACACAGAATTTAGGTGTCTATGAAAAACTCAGCTTTTAATACAAATGGAAGGATTTTAGCACATAATGTAGAATAATCCTTCAAAACTACACCAAACAATGCAGTTTTTAGTGGCAAACATAATATTGTACATTATAACTTACTTTAAAATTCCCAAAATTTAGAAACATGGAATAAAGTAGCCCAGTGTCATGAATTACACATTATATTTTATTTTTATATGATTTAAAAGCTGCTAAGGTTTTGCAGCTATAGTGTAGACTAGTCAGATTGAAATATGTCAGTAAAATGTGCCATTTATAGTGCCCTGGATGTTGACAATTTTAACTTGTTTCCATGATGTCCTTGTCAATGCTGTGTAACAAATTATATGAACAGAACTACTGAAGAATGGCAATGTGTTTCTTTTTTACTGCCTGTCCAGCTGCACCACTCATACCCTTCACTCCTTCTTCCTTCAAAATTGCTACTTCTGTACTTCCTAAATTGTCAGTGTGATTCTCTAAAATGAGAGAGAATTTTAACCCTAAAGAGACATTTATGTACATTGAAGAATATACTGCTTTTAACTGTAGGTCTTATGGTATGACTTTAAGTAGCTCAAAGCAAGAGCCCCTACATCACTGTCTGGCAGCATATCACTGATGGAGTATCTAACAATGTTTTGCTATAGTACTTTTAAACAAAGATTTAAAATACCGTATATAAATAGAAAAGTGCTGCTATAATACTATACATTAAAATCAGTGCATAATAATGGGTAATGAAATAAGACACAGTTATTATAGCTGGTATTTTATAGTATTCACCAAATGAAAGAAATAAACTTGTATGTTGCCAGTACCTTCAGCAGGGTAAACGCAATATGGTGCTGTTCTCAGAATTTTTTCATTTTTTTTAAACTCATTTTCTTGTTTCTGTTCTTGTGTTTATCACCACATGGATGGCATCATGCTGCAGAATGTTTTATGTTTACATTTTATATACCAGGACAGTAACTTGTTATATTAACTGATGATGCTTCAGATATGTGTTTAAAAGCCAGAAGAAACTGCACAAGCATGGTCCTTTCTTTACACAAAAATTAAAAAAGAACTCTCAAATCAAAGAATAATAGAAAATATTCTTAGCTAGATTCTCAGGTATTCATTTTTGGTTCTTTCACAATGAATTTTAGCTGTGCCCCATATACCAAAATTTTCTAGATTCATCAACTGTTCCCTGTGATATGTTTGTACTTATCTCTGTGACCTTTCAAAAAATAATAAAATCACAAAAGAAACACTCTTTTTATGAAAGGATGTTTTTGTTGTTCAGAGAAGTAATGAAAATAACATTTAAAAATGGATGATTTGATGGTTGAAAATCTTTTCCAGGAGGTTTCTGAACTATGGATTTTAATCATTAATTTAACAGTTGTTAAAAGAAATAGAAGAACTACAAAAGTCAGTACCAGTTTAAATAATGAAAGAACTTCAGATAACCCATCAACAGCATTATTCAAAAGACCAGAATATTTGTTGGGTTTTTAAGGCAATTTTGTCTGATATTTGATCTTCAAACGGTAACATATGCATATGAAATTTCAAAGACTGCCTTTACAGTATTGTTTCATTGCTATTTAACTCTATACTAAAGGGCTCACTGGTCAGAATGTTGAACATATTTCTTCAATTTTATGATGGAAAAATTCTATTTATTTCCATACAATTAATTACCTTATTTATTACAAATAATAATTACATTATTTTAAGTATCTGTTGAAAATTTTATGAAACCTTGATTGCTTCAATAATTCAAAATTAAAATGTTTGATTTGTCAGTAAAAATCCACTTACACGCTGTTGTTGGGAGCCTATTGGAATTAAGCAGTATAAATAAAGCTAAAACACCAATCAGAATGAAAGATGCGCTTTTACACTTGCTGTACCTCTTAGATAACTTGTTGGTTGGATTTTAGGTTTTCTCAACATAATATTGTTTATGACTGGGAAAAGAAAGACCAAATTTACTGGTGTTCTTCTTGTTTTAGAAACACATCTAAAAATGTATTAAATCAGCCATTATCAGTTATTACCTTGGGATTTCCAATGCATTCCAGGAAAAAAATGCCAATTACTACCACATACAAAATGCAACTGAGCAATTAACCTGCTGCTCAGGTCTTTTACTTAAAGGAGGGTGGAATTCTTTCTGGATTAGAATTTCTTCCAGAAGTTATAAATACTTTATACCAGGTTGATACACAAATGCTACTGCAGTTTTTCAGTCATTTGAATATTACATCTTTCCAGATATATTAGAAGTTTTTGTTTTAGTTTATTTATTGTTGGCATCCTTCTTTCTTCCTATGATTTGCTCAATATAAGGATCCTGTAAGGATCGAATTTTAAAAGGAATGCAACTTAATAAATTTAAAAAAGCATTATACAAAGCCTTAGTTAAACTTCTCATGTATGGAATTTCTAATAAAGAACTGAGAGCTCCATAAGATAAAAGCCTTTATAGTAGCAGAGATCAAAGCATATTAATACATGACCAAAATTCAATATTTTTGTGAAATAATGTACAGTATACAAATAATCAGAAGTTTCATTACTTGTTAGGTATAGAATTACTTAACTTTCTAAGAAATAAACTAAGCCATTTGTTTGATTAGATGATGCTCAGCAAGCCTTTATTCAATTAAAAAATCACTTCACATCCACTCCTTTTTTGTACAACATCCTAAGTGCTAATTGCAGGTTGAATTAGAAGCAAAAGGTTCCATGGCATGTATAATGTCCGTGACTCATTATTTCTAGGACATCATGAATTCGGAAAACAAGGACATTGTAATAAGTTTTCTTAAGGAGTAAAAAGGCTTCCACAAAGAAAAAAGATTTGGGGACCATCCCCGTATAATGTCCATTGGACAAAGAAAAACACAAAGACATTTGCAGTGATCAAAAACATGTATCACATTTGTATCGTTACAACAGAAGATGGCGTTTTTATACAGAGGGCAAAATGGAGAAGTGAGTTGACAGGAGATGACATCGAAACTGTGGGACAGATACGACGTTATCAAAGGTGGACTGGTAGTGATGAGGTAACAGTAGTGATGTCATCAGAAGGAGCCAATAGTAGTGTCATATGGAAGGGCCGGATGTGACATTTTTGGTGGCCATTTTTGGAACCCAGAAGTAAGCGTTCATTTTTCTTCTTTATGTCTGATGAAAAGAAAGAGAGAGACACTATTACCGCATACGCTGACTGCCTACTAAGAACACGTGTGTGTCATGACCCCCCGCCTCAGCCCAGACCCATCAGGCCGGGCGGCCTGCATCGAGAGGTCGCAAACACGGGAGAGGGCATCTGCTTTGGCTTGCAAGGAGCCTTTACAATAAATGACATTAAACTGATAAGGTTAAAAATCTAAAAACCACCTAGTGAACCTGGGGTTAGACTCACGATGTATGGACATTAACTGAAGGGCAGCATAATCCGTCATCAATGTAAACTCGCGTCCCAATAGGTAGTACCATAACTGAGTTATAGCCCACTTAATCACCAAGGATTCATGCTCCACCGCAGCATACCTTCCCTCCTGGTCTAACAGTTTCCGGCTGAGGTACATAACGGGGTGTTCAGCCCCGTCGATGCATTGGCTCAGCACGGCACCCAGTCCTGTGTCCGATGCATCTATCTGGAGGATTAAAGGAAAAGAAAAGTTAGGAGATTTCAAAATAGTTGGTGTTGTTAGGGCCATTTTTAGGTCACTGAATGCAACTTCAGTTAATTCATCCCATATCACTTTCAAAGGTGCCCATTTTTTTTGTCAAATTAGTTAAGGGCAAAGCGATCTCTGAGAAACAAGGCACAAAACGGCGGTAGTACCCCCGCTAAACCCAGGAAAGCTTGTACCTGCCACTTAGTCACCAGATGGGGTCGCTTAGTAATGGCATCAACTTTAAAGCATTGTGGTTTAACAGTACCCCCACCCACCAGATAGCCTAAATATTTGGCTTCCCTTAGTCCGAAGAAACATTTCTTGGGATTAATGCATGCCCAGCTCATGCTAGTGTAGCGAGCACCGTTTTCACCTGCAGTATATGTTCCTTCCACATACCGGACTTCGTCATCCAAATAGGCTCACTAAATGAATTGTGGGGCCTTAACAGTGTGTCTACCAGACATTGGAAAGTCGCTGGTGCCCCGTGCAACCCAAAAGGAAGGACTATGTACTGCCAATGCCCACTCAGAATACTAAAGGCATTTGTTTCTTTGGTGGAGCCGTTAAAAAAATTTGCCAGTACCCTTTCGTCATGTCGAGAGTATTTAGGAATTGCGTATTTACTAGTCGATCAAGTAGATCATCCACTCACAGCATCGGATATGCGTCAAGTTTAGAGACCAGATTGAGACATCGGAAGTCATTGCAGAACCTCCACGACCCATCAGGTTTAGGAACCAAGACAATAGGACTGAACCATTGACTATAACTTTCTTCAATTATGCCCAGGTTCAGCATACATCTGATTTCCAGCTCTACTTCCATTTTCTTTGCCTCCATAGCCTGTAAGAGTGTTCTATGACAATAACTCCCGGGTCAGTGATAATGTCATGCTCAATCAGTGTAGTCCGACCTGGTAGTTCACTTACCACATCCAGAATAGACAGGATGGCCTTTTCCAGTTCCTATTTTTGTTCCGAGGTCAAATCGGGTCCAAAATTAAGGATTTGATGTTTTACAAAAAGGGACCGAGGATGGCCAGAGGAGGGATCATTTTCCCTGTCCTTCCACGGTTTCAGCAGATTTATATGATATACTCGCTCACTCTGCCGGTGATTGGGTTGTTTAACCAAATAATCGATGAGTCCTTTTCTTTCCTTAATTTCATACAGGCCTTGCCAATGTGCCAGTTATTTGGAATGGAAAGTGGGAACAAGCACCATTACACGGTCACCCGGAACAAATTCCCGAATGGTGGTGTTTCTATTATAATATTATTACTGTGCTGCTTGAGCCTTTTCTAAATTATCCTTTAATATGGATCTAATTTTTTCTATTCTATCGTGTAATTGGGTGATATATTCCAAAATGTTTGAGGAGGGAAGGACCTCTTCTTCCCAACCTTCTTTTAACATATCCAATAGACCTCAGTTTTGTCTTCCATATAACAGTTCAAAAGGAGAAAACCCTGTAGGGGTCTGTGGTACCTCCTGGTAGGCAAATAACATGAGGGGGAGTTACTAATCCCAGTTTCTTCTGCCCTCGCTAACTACTTTATGTAACATCTGTTTTAAAGTCTGATTAAATCGTTCGACCAATCCGTCCATTTGCAGATGATAGACAGATGTTTTTAGATGTTTAATTTGGAGTAACTTAGCCACCTCCCTGAATGTCTCCGAAGTGTACGGAGTCCCTTGGTCTATTAGAACCTCTTTGGGGATCCCAAAATGTGCAAATATCCCTACTAGTTCCTGTGCGATGATTTTTGACGCTGCTGAGCGCAAAGGAACAGCCACTGGAATCAGGAAATCAACTAAGACCAATATATATTTGTGGCCTCTTAAGGAGGGTTCTAATGGACTTACGAGGATGATACCAACTCATTCGAAAGGAATACCATTAAGGGGAAGAGGGACAATAGGAGCATGATCCCTCCTAGGAATCTGGCGAAGCTGGCATTCAGGACATGAAGCACAAAATTGTCGGACCTCCTCATTTATCCCTGGCCAATAAAATCGAAGTTTAATTCTCTCCAGTGTTTTTTGGTGCCCAAATGGGCACCTAGAAGGTGGGCATGTGCCAGTTCATATACTTGCCGCCAATAAGTACGTGGTACTAAGAGCAATGACCTCACCTCACCCTCATGTTCTGCCACTCGATACAAGAGTTCGTTATTAAGAACAAAGTAGGGCATTTGTGGTAAAGGATCAACGGACGAGTGTCCGTTAAATGAAACGACTGCATTCCTAGCAAATTTTACGGAATCATCGTTTCACTGCTCCCGTTTAAAGGAGGATGGCATTAGTAAAAATTGTGAAGATTTTGTTTGTATAGAGCCCTGTGTGACCTCAGTGGGCGGAGTTTCAAACCGTACGGTCCGAACGGTCACCGATCTGACTTCCGCAGAGGTCGATGGGACTTCCACTCCATCACACTGGGTAGCTGCCTGTGTACTATTGGCTGTCGTACACAGCGTGAAGGCAGTCGGAATAGATATATTCCCATTCATTATTAAGCCCAAGTTTTTCTCCGGAGCAGTTATATTTATATTGCTATTATTATTTGACCAATCTCTTCCCAGTATAACTGGAAAGGGAGGATCCAGTAAAACCGCCATGGTTAAATATTTCATGGAGTTGTCCACGGTCACCACACAGGAGGCGGATTTATAATACCAGACCTCCCCATGTATACATTTCAGGCTGGTCTTTATAAGTCATTGTCGCGATAAAACATATCGGTGAGCAACAATGGAAATGTTACTCCCTGAATCAAACATTGCCCTTACCTGTAACCATCCATATTACTAACCGAGAATGGTAAACCGGATGGACGCAGGGACATCCGGCCATGGGCCGTAGCCGCAAAAGACGTACTGCGCAAGCGCCCCCACAAAACCCCCCTTCCAAGCAACGGAAACCGGATGCAAAGCAACGTAAAATAAGAAATGAGGCGCCCATAGCACACAGAAAAAAGGAGTCAGACGTGAAACGGAACACACACAAAGAAGAGAATTGAGACCCACGACACACAAATGAGGCAACGCCCCCTAGCACAAAAAAAAAAAAAAAAGAAGTCAGACGCGAGCGCCACACAAACCCATTGGACACAAAACGGGACAGACTACGGACATAGCACACGAAACATACACAAAAAGCAGGATTCGGACCCACGACCACGCTAACATAAATAAGAAATGAGAAACAAAGCACCATTACTAAACGAACCGTCAGTATTAAATATACGTCGTCTGAACACATTCAACTTATGCAGCATAGGTTGATCTCATTACACTGATGCACTATTAACCTCTAACTGACGAAGTACCTGAAAGTAAAAACTTTATGAACTGCATTACATCCAATACTTCTTTTGCTTTTGCATCTAATGGCATCCACTCACTTACTCAACACCATTGATAAACTTCTACAAACGTTGATGATTAATAATATTCCCTTTGGATGAAAGGTACTTTTATTAGGAGGAGATTTGACACAGTGCTTAGCTATTGTTTCACATGTCATTCGCTCGGCTATTCTTCAGTCCACCTTAAAATACGCAGACAATTGGCATTGCTTTCAAAAGAGTTACGGAGATATTTGGAACAACAATCTCATTACACCAAATACCCCTTTTAACACAACGAACTATATTCTGTCCAAACAATATTAATGTTGAGCACATTAATAACCAGGTCATTTCATTACTTCCTGGAGTGGCACAGCTCGGACCCACGACCACACTAACATAAATAAGAAATGAGACACAAAGCCCCATTACTGAACGAACCGTCCGTATTAAATATACATCATCTGAACACATTCAAATTATGCAGCATAGGTCGATCTCATTACACTGATGCACTATTAACCGTTCAACCACAGAAAAGGCTCCATATTAACAGTGAGTACGATCCTCCTTATTACTTATCCATATTTCTAACGCTGAAGAACAAACAAGTCATGAATTCACGCTCACGGGTACAAAACGATACGGCTCGAGTGACGGTACCAAACACACGAACCCGCATGAAAAAAAACATACATGTCGGACGACTAAACGACATACAAAAACGGGCAAGGCTCAATACAAACAATTAACGCCGTAAACTGCAACGGGCTTCTCACACAGCACAGGCAAATCGATTACAGCTCCAGAATAGCACGTCCCAAATCCTGCACATACAACGACGCACCTCTCAAACGGCACAGACAAAACATACACGTCAAGGACATAAACGACAGACACCTGCTAAACAATTGCGCCAGTTAGCTCACAATGCGTTCAATAATGAGTCCACTATTCATTAAAATTCATTGGAATTAATGAATGTCATTTGCAATCATTGTCATTCACTTAACTTCCCTAAAGAAACAACTGGCAATACAAGTAATGAATTTACACGTTATTGTCAAAAGGGTCAAATTTGACTGCCTCCTTTACATTCATTTCCTGCATATCTACAGAAGCTTCTAACTAACGCAGTACCTGAAAGTAAAAACTTTATGAACTGCATTAGATCCTACAATAGTTCATTTGCTTTTGCATCTAATGGCATCCAGTCACTTACTCAACACCATTCATAAACTTCTACAAACGTTGATGAATAATGATATTCCCTTTGGAAGAAAGGTACTTTTATTAGGAGGAGATTTTACACAGTGCTTAGCTATTGTTCCACATGCCATGGACTCGGCTATTCTTCAATCCACCTTAAAATACGCAGACAATTGGCATTAGTTTCAAAAGAGTTACGGAGATATTTGGAACAACAATCTCATTACACCAAATACCCCTTTTAACACAACGAACTATATTATGTCCAAAAAATATTAATGTTGATCACATTAGTAACAAGGTCATTTCATTACTTCCTGGAGTGGCACAGCTCTTTCTAAGCTCTGACAAAGTTGACTCTGATGACGACAATGACCATCTTAATTTCCCCTTAGAATATTTGAACACTATTAACCCAGCCGGATTACCACAACACAATCTTAGCCTTAAAAATGGAACAATAATCATGCTATTAAGAAACCTTAACACTAAACAGGGTTTATGCAATGGTACACGTTTAGTCGTCAACACCATGCCTCACAATGTTATTAAAGCAAAACTTCTTACAGAATCACATGCTAACAATACTATTCTAATTCCTACAATTACCTTACAACTTCTGACCTGGAATTACCTTTTACACTTAAACGGCGACAGTTCCCCATTAGACCTGCCTTGACCATGACCATCAACAAATCACAAAGACAAACCATAGACAAAGTTGGCATCTACCTCTCTGAGCCCGTTTTTGGACATAGACAACTTTATTTGCTTCCTATATGCGTCATCTACACCTTCACACTATGCTATATCTCATTCATACATCACGCTCTTTGTAAATTCACAACACCAGGGGTTGGCGAGCGAAGCGAGCAGGGGGCGGAGCCCCCTAGTTTATAATAAATGCACGTATAGAAGGAAGAGAAAAATGGTTAACAACGACACATTACCTCCCCTAATCATAGAACAATCCATCGGCTCCCTGGGTATGGGGCATGCAGGTGATAGGTGTCCAACCTGCCCACACTTGAAGCAGCGGGTAAGGCTTGTTTTTCTTTTGATCGGATGGCAGGCTTGTGAGTTCATCAGGTGGACTCAGGAGCTGCCCCACGTACCTGTCAAGTTTGGCGAGAGGACCGTTCTGAGCACTCCAATTTGCAGGCAGCCCAATGACGTTCCACTATGTCGATCAGAGCGTCCATACTATCAAAATTTAGTTTCCAGACCTGCTGGGCAATGTTATCGGAGAGGGTATGCACAAAGGTCTCGCACGCCAGGATTTTCGGCCATTTTCTGGGCAGAACTTAAATCTGGCCATAGCCAGTGCCCAACCTTACCCCAGACTTCAAAAGCCTGGGTACAGATCGGCCGGTCCAAGTCAAAACTCCACTCCCTCCATTCTCTTGCCTGCTGGGCCGGAGAGAAGCTGTTGTGCCTGAAGACTTCCGCTCACAGTGAGTCATAATCGGCCACCTGCTCCTCCGTTTACTCATAATAGACCCTCTGCGCTTCACCCTTCAAGTAGGGGGCCAGTAGGTATGTGACGTCATCTGGAGGTGCCAGATGTGACGTTTTTGGCGGCCATCTTTGGAACCTGGAATTAAGTGTTAATTTTTCTTCTTTTTGTCTGATGAAAAGAAAAAGAGAGAGACACTATTACCACAAATCAACCCTTCGTCTCGCGATATTTCACTCACCTTTGGGCTTGTTGACTACGTCCTAAGCGCACGTGTGTGACAACATATACATCATTTTTAGTGGCACGTTATACAAAGATATTACAGAATATATCAAAGCCTGCTGTAATTAAATGTAATAGAACAAAATCAAGTCACAACTGCCTGCCAGGGCATCTCCATCCTATTACCCATACTAAACAAACTATGAATGCTGATCTCTCAATGGATTTTACAACTGATCTTCTCCCATTTAAATGCTTTATTACTGTTTTAGTTATAGTAGATCGATTATCTAAAGAACCACATTACATTTATTTAAAATTATTTTCCAGTGCTTCACTACAAGCTATTTATTTCTGAAATATTCCGTTCCATTCATATGATTGTGTGTGTGAGATCCCCCAATTTAATTCCTTCTTTCCTGGGAATATGTATGTCCCGCTGAGCAATTAAAGTAAATGTCACCTCTGGCTATAATCCTGAGTCTAATGGACAAGCAGAAAGATCTTGTGAAATATTTATGCTGTAACTAGCTGTGTTACCTGGCTTCACCCAGAAAATTTCATAAGACAATAGGCATGAAAAAGCAGGCAGTGTAAAGGCTTTGGACCTAGAAATTCAAACCCCTGAGATTGTCGGTTCAAGTCTTGCTACTGATAGTGTGGGACCATGAGCAAGTCATTTTACTTGCCTGTGCTCCAATTTGAAAAACAAATGTAATGTTGTAAGTTACTTTGGGTAAAGGCATCAGTTAAACAGTAAGTAATAATATTATTAGGCCATTGGAGCTTCTTACTCTTGAACCTACACAATTGTCCATGAGTGAAACATTCCTGCATTAGATCAATTTCTGCCTTTTCCTAGTGACTTGAGTTTTGTTGTTGGTCTTTGCAAAATACCATCTTTCAGAAAGATGTACTCTTTTGAATGGAAACTGGCAGTGGCTGTGCATTGCAAAATGCTGCCTGAGGCAAGGTGCATTTTTGCAGCCCATTTCCCACCGCATCCCAAAGTCCACTGTCAATACCACCCCAGACATTGTAGCTATCACCCTAAACAAATTCCAGAAATTAAAATACTTTTACAAAATGGCATAATCGGTATAATGGTCTTACATTAATACTTGAGTTAAAATTTCACAAAACCCATCCTCTGTAGTGTACCACCATCAGTAACTGATGATTACACTCATCAAATTCACCTTTGGTCCTGCCATGCTAAAAAAGTTCTGACTAGCTGGAAAAACTAATTCCGAACATTGATTGGATGGTGATATTTGGCTTATTTGTATATACTAGGGAAGATGTGGAAACAAGGATCATGGGTAAATGATTTGAGAAAAACATTATACTTAGATTTAATTGAATTTAGTAATTACATTAGGCTATTTGGATTAGTTCAACAACCTGAGTATAATTTATATGGTTACAGTTTATGGGGCTACATAATAAATCCATAACTGTAAGCTACCTGGCAGGCTGGTGATTTAATTAGAAAATTACTCTAAACAAATTACATGGTTACACTGCAGTTCAAGGGTTTTCTTTATTCACTCTTGAAATACAGTGTTGGTATTCTAGACTACTTCTGCAATAAATAAAACCACAAGTGACACTACTTTTTAGATAGATAGATAGATAGATAGATAGATAGATAGATAGATAGATAGATAGATAGATAGATAGATAGATAGATAGATAGATAGATAGATAGATAGATAGATAGATAGAGATGTTCACATTATTCATATGAATGCAGATACAATAAAGTGCTACATACGTATCTAGATAGCAATCAAAAACATCACATTCTCTAAGCAGAATGTCATAAGAGTAGTAGTAGAAGCAGAAGTAGTCTTGTCAAGTGTGCAGAGTAGCATGAAATTCTTACTTGCACATCCAACCAACATGGAACATGTCGACATGATAAACAAGATTTTAGTAAAATAGTCTCAGGCATCAGTTTTTATTCTTCTAGTTACAAGTATTTACGTGTTTGCCCACTGTTATTAATTATGAATTAATACTTACACAGTATTAAATTATGAATTTATGCTTTAGTTATTATGTTTTTACTAGCAAAATACCCGTGCTTCACAGCGGAGAAGTAGTGTGTTAAAGAGGTTATGTAAACATATATATATACATAAACATATATAAATATATATACATATCTACATATACACATATCTACATATACATATATATCTACATATACACATATCTACATATACATATATATATACATATATACATATATTTATACATATACACATCCACATATATATACATATATATATACACATATCAACATATATATACACATACATATACACACATACATACACAAACACATACATATATACATATACACATACATACATTCACATTCATATATATATATACACACATACATACATACATACACACATTTATCTATATATATAAAGGAGAGTTGGGATCCGAGAGACTGTGTTTGTGTGTTTGTGGAGGGATGGAGAGTTAAGGCGGGTGTTGGAGTCACGTGATCATCTCCCCTCCCATTCACCTCATTTCATTCACTTCATTTCGCTCCGAGCTGAGCTCGGAAAGTAAGAATTTCATTCTGCTTTTTTGTGAAGCTGACTTCACACAGCCTCTCCACTGTTTTATAAACGAACGCCACATAAAGTCTTCCTTTTTCGTTGCTTCGCCAACGGAAGCAGCCTTTTTATTTAATCCACGGGTTGTCCGCTGTTTTTTTGTTCGTTTATTACGATTGTTATAGTTCTGTTTGTATACCACGTTGTCAGTTCAGCACTCCGGTTGTAATATGACCAAGCCGTGCAAGCACACTCTTGAGAATGCAACGTATAGTTTTACAGGAGAAAAGCAATCTTGCCTGAAATCAATGGCAACCTTTGTAGGTCTATGAACTTAATTTAAACTTTAGGTTTACACGGTGCTTTGTTTCCGAAGTACCTGCACTCATGAATATGTCTGTATGTGTCAGTCGCTCAAATCCCCGCGCTTTTAAATTTTTATCCATATTACTAACCGAGAATGCTAAACCGGATGGACGCAGGGACATCCGGCCATGGGCCGTAGCCGCAAAAAGACGTACTGCGCAGGCGCCCCAAGAAATGAGGGGCCGCGAGAGGCGGATGAGGGGCCACGAGAGGTGGACAAGACCACAGAAAAAAGGAGTGAGCACAGAAAAAAGGAGTCAAAGAAATGAGGCGCCGCGAGCACAGAAAAAAGGAAAAGGCACAGAAAAAAGTAGTCAAACGCAGGCGCCGCACGAAACCCATTGCACACGAAACTAGCACACAAAAAAAAGAAGACGCTCGCGCACAACAGCAAGGCACCCCCCCCTACAGGCACCGGACGGGACACACACAAAGAGGGGGATTCAACAAGCACCTGGAACACAAAAAGAAAGAAGACGCTCGCGCAACAACAATCCTCACCCACCCCCCCACCCCCACACATCAATAAGAAGTGACACCCAAAGCCACATATCTAAAGGAAATGTCCATATTAAACATACGTCATCTCAACACCTTCACACTAGGCAGCATAGGTGTCAGCATAGGTGGATCTCCTTACAATAAAGCACTATTAACCGTTCAACTGCAGAAAAGGCTACATATTAACAGTGAGTGCGATCCTTCTTATTACTTATCCATATTTCGCATGCTGAGGAACAAACAAGTCATGAATACACGGTCACGTGTACAAAACGATTCAGATCGGATAACGGGACCAAACACACGAACACGAATGAAACAACAAAATACACGGCGGCGCATACAACGCGCTTCGGAAACTCCGGGAGAAAAAGGCACAGAAAAAAGTAGTCAAACGCAGGCGCCGCACGAAACCCATTGCACACGAAACTAGCACACACAAAAAAAGAAGATGCTCGCGCACAACAGCAAGGCACCCCCCCCCCCACAGGCACCGGACGGGACACACACCAAGAGGGGGATTCAACAAGCCCCTGGAACACAAAAAAAAAGAACACAAAACCACCCCACACACCCTACAAGCAACGGACGGGACACACACAAAGAGGGGGATTCAACAAGCACCTGGAACACAAAAAGAAAGAAGACGCTCGCGCAACAACAATCCTCACCCACCCCCCCTCCCCCCACACATCAATAAGAAGTGACACCCAAAGTCACATATCTAAAGGAAACGTCCATATTAAACATACGTCATCTCAACACCTTCACACTAGGCAGCATAGGTGTCAGCATAGGTGGATCTCCTTACAATAAAGCACTATTAACCATTCAACTGCAGAAAAGGCTACATATTAACAGTGAGTGCGATCCTCCTTATTACTTATCCATATTTCGCATGCTGAGGAACAAACAAGTCATGAATACACGGTCCAAAACGATTCGGATCGGATAACGGGACCAAACACACGAACACGAATGAAACAACAAAATACATGGCGGTGCATACAACGCGCTTTGGAAACTCCGGGAGAAAAAATGTCTCGAATCAAAAAACGAAAAGCTCAAGTAACCCCGTTACAGAGACGTGCCCAAATGGACAGACACAATGAACGTAGACGCATACAGCGCGCGTCTCAAAGTGCTGCATCGAAACAAGCACGATTTCAAACCGAAAGAGCTCGCGTCTCAGACATACAAAAAAGGGAGCGAAGAGACAGAATAAATGAACGCAGACGTGTACAACGCGCATATGAACTGCCAGAAAACAAGCAAGCAAGACTCCAAAAGCAGAAAGCTCAACTGACCGACATACAAAAACGGACAAGGCTCGATACAAACAATGCACGACGTAGACTGAAACAGACTTTTCGCAAAGCGGAGGCGAATCAATTAAAACTCCAAAATAGCGCGTCACAAATAATGGACATGCAACAACGCGGCACTCAAACGCCACAAGCAAAACATGCCCGTCGCGGACATCAACGCCAGACACCTGCTAAACGCTTACGCCAGTTGGCTGACAAAGCCTTCAATAATGAGTCCACTATTGAGGAAAATTCATTGGGATTAATGAATGTCATTTGCAATCATTGTCATTCACTTAACTTCCCAGAAGAAACAACTGGCAATACAAATAATGAATTTACACGTTGTTGTCAAAAGGGGCAGATTAGACTGCCTCCTTTACATTCATATCCTGAATATCTACAGAAGCTTCTAACTAACGATGTGCCTGAAAGTAAAAACTTTATGAACTGCATTAGATCCTACAATAGTTCATTTGCTTTTGCATCTACCGGAGTACATATCAGGCCACCAAAAGGCAATGGCCCATACTGCTTTCGCATATGTGGTTAACACAACGCACTATATTATGTCCAAAAAATATTAATGTTAATCACATTAATAACCAGGTCATTTCATTACTTCCTGGAGAGACACGGCTCTTTCTAAGCTCTGACAAAGTTGACTCTGATGTCGACAATGAACATCTGAATTTCCCCTTAGAATATTTGAACACTATTAACCCGGACGGATGACCACAACACAACCTTACCCTTAAAAACGGAACAATAATCATGCTATTAAGAAACCTTAACACTAAACAGGGTTTATGCAATGGCACACGGTTAGTCGTCAACACCATGACACACAATGTTATTCAAGCAACAGTTCTTACAGGATCACATGCTAACAATACTGTTCTCATTCCTAGAATTGACCTTACGAGTTCTGACCTAGAATTACCTTTTACATTGAAACGCCGACAGTTCCCCATTAAACCTGCATTTGCCATGACCATCAACAAATCACAAGGACAAACCATGGACAAGGTTGGCATCTACCTCTCTGAACCCGTTTTTGGACATGGACAATTTTATGTTGCCTTCTCACGTGTTCGACGTTCATCTGACGTTAAAGTTAAAGTTATAAATGATCCATGCCAAGGAAGACTCATTCAAGGACAAGACACCATCTTTACTACTAATGTTGTATACAAAGAAATATTCCAATAAAACATTACTCTATGACAAACACTCTATTTTTTATTTCTATAGGCATCATCCAAACCTGCACACTATTCTATATCTAATTCATACATCTCACTCTTTGTCATGCGCCAACGCCAGGGGTTGACGAGCAAAGCGAGCAGGGGGCGGAGCCCCCTAGTTAAGAAGAAAAGAAAACCTTTTTAAATTGAGGGAAAATATACCAATAACAATTTGTTAAGGATCTGTTTTTTTGTGAAGGTGCCTTCACACGAGTGATCACTTCGAGCTGACTTGCTGGCTAACCATAAGCGTTACCTGGTAGGTAACCACCCATACAATCAGATTGTGAATCAGACTACGAATGCCGTGAATGTAATTACCCCGATCTACATGCTGTCAAATAAACGAACCACACGCCGTGGCGCAATTTTAGGGGCTTCGCCTCTAGCGCTGACGTCCGAGGTTCGATTCCCATAAGGGAGTGAAGTGAGTGGGTGGCAACCTACCAGGTAACGCTTATGGTTGGCCAGAAAGTCAGCTAACATCAGCCACGGTGCCTTCAGTTGTGAGAAGCAGATCATAGAATGGTTGAAAATAGTTTACTGTCAAATAATGCAAAGAGTACGCGACACGTGTTTCGCCCTAATTCTTGGCTCATCAGGCGTACACACTCACTGCACTCGCTTACGGGAATCGAACCTCGGACGTCAGCGCTAGAGGGGCTTCGCAGCGGTGAAGTATTGCTTTTAAATTTTAATTAAGAAGAAAAGAAAACCTTTTTAAATTGAGGGAAAATATACCAATAACAATTTGTTAAGGATCTGTTTTTTTGTGAAGCTTCCTTTACACAGCCTGTCCGCTGTTTAATAAACGAACGCCATATAAAGCCGTCCTTTCTCCTTCACAGTCAGTTCACGTGATTACGTGGGAGGCGTGATGACGCGATACGCAACCCCCGCAACCCCGCCTCCCACGGCCAGCGAGCTGCAGTCCATTACTGTATATGGACAAAAAAGAGGTTCCAGTTATGACCGTTACGCAAAGTTTTGTAAGTAAGCTGTAAGGAATGAGCCTGCCAAATTTCAGCCTTCCACCTACACGGGAAGTTGGAGAATTAGTGATGAGTGAGTGAGTGAGTGAGTGAGTCAGTCAGTCAGTGAGGGCTTTGCCTTTTATTAGTATAGATTTTCATAGCCAACTTATTCTAAACAATGTTGTGGTAATTTGGAGCTGAAGCCATTTGTGGCAGCAAAAGGCACATTAGAGAAGATCCAGTGTTAGTTTATAAGCTGGTACTTCTATGCAAAGAAGTATGAATGGAAACATGTGTTTTATGTGCTGTGGCCACAAGGGGATGCACCAGCACACCCAAACCAAAGACACAACTACACACTCAGTCCCGAGTTCAAATCCTGCACTTTTATTTTCCATAACATGTACCTTTTACAGGCTTCTTTCCTTCAGTGTCGTAGCAGCTCTCACACAACACAGTACAGCTTGCTAATACCTACAGTCATTCTCTTTGCTCCTTCCAGTTTCCTCCACTTCTCCCAGGGTGTGTTGTCCAGCTTATCTCCCAACACTGACTCACTGAGCCGAGTGAAGGCCCCACCATTTAACTAAAAAGAAATCAGTGGGTGTAGAACTTTCATCAAACCACCATGCCTGAATCATTGCATGGGGTAAAAAATAGGATATACAAAATTGTGTCTCTGTGTTCAACATAAACATAACAATTGTGACCACACTTTGAGAGCTCCTTCATTAAAGCACAAAATGGCAAAAAATAAAACAAGAGGAGCATATAAATCAGTGTTCAAAACCTTAGGACATACCTTTACAGCTTGTTGCATCATCAATGAAAACAATAGATCATATTTTTCAAACCACATGAAGATCAGGCTTTAGAGACAGAATGTGAGTATATACACAATGCCCTTCCTAATGTTTGGGACAAAGACACATTTTTCCTTAATTTATTCCAACGTGCTTAAAGTGCACATTGAAGATTTTCATTTAAGGGGATTTGCATACATTTTGGTTAAACCATGTAGAAATGACAACACTTTTTCTACATTTTTCCCCCATTTCAGGGCACTATAATGTTTGGAACATAACAATGGCAGGTATATTAAAACAGTACTTTGTTGCATAGCCCTTGCATGCAATAACTGCTTGAAGTCTGTGATTCATACAGGTAGGTGCTGAGGATCTTCTCTGGTGATGCTCTGCCAGACTCTAATGCAGCCATCTTCAGCTCCTGCTTGTCCTGGAGGCTTCTCCCCTTTGTTTTTCTCCTCAGCATATAGAAGGCATGCTCAATTGGGTTTAAATCATGTGACTGGCTTGACCATTCAAGAATTTTCAATTTTTTAGCTTTGAAAAATGCCTGTGCTGCCTTAGCAGTATATTTAGGAGGATTATCTTCTTGTAGGATAAAGTGCCATCCAAAGAGAATGGAGGTGTTTAGTGGCATTTCCCTACACCTCAGAATTCATTGTGCCACTGCCGACAGCAGTTCCATCATTCATGAAGATAAGTGTGCCAGTACCTATGGAAGCCATATATGTCAAAGCCATAACACCCCCGCACCACCTTGTTTAATAGATGAGGAGATATGCTTTGGCTCTTTGGCAGTTCCTTTTCAGTTCTACACTTTGCTCTGTCCATCACACAGATACAGCTTCATCTTTGTCTTATTTGTCCACAAGACCTTTTTCTGCAATTTTGCAGGCTCTTTTAGGTACTTTTTCACAAACTGTAATCTGACCATCCTGTTTTTGTGTCTAACTAGTGGTTTGCATCTTGCAATGTGGCCTCTAGAGTTTTGTTCATGAAGTCTTCTCAGATAGTTATCTCTGACACATCCTCATCTGCCTCCTGAAGACTGCTTCTGATCTGTTGGACAGGCGTTTGCGGCTTTCTCTTTACCATAGTGAGGATTCTTATGTCATCAGCATTGGAGGTCTTCCTTGGCCTACCAGTCCCTTTGCAATTACTGAGCATTCTCTTTGCTCTTCAGTGCATTCTTTCTTCTTAATGATATTCTAGACAGTTGATTTAGGTAATCCTAAGGTTTTACCAATGTCTCAATGGTTTTATTCTTATTTTTCAGCCTCATAATGGCATATTTGACTTTCATTGGCACATCTCTTGTCCTCATGTTGAACAATAACAACTCAGAATCCAAAGGGTAAAAGCAAACCTAGATATCTTATGCCTGCACTAAGGAAGCCATAAAACATACCTGAGTAATCACAAACTCCTGTGACGCCAGTTGTCTCAAATATTACGGTGCTCTGAAAGGGGAGACTCAGGTAGAAAAAGTGTTGTCATTTCTACATGTTGTGACTGAAATGAATGTAAATGTCCTTAAATTAAAATCAGCAGTGTGTTTCAATTGTAATTTTAAACTGTGGAGCAGAAGGGCACTTCAAAGAGAAATGTGTCTTTGTCCCAAACATTATGGATGGCATTGTATATATAATATATATGAAAAGCATACAGAAATTGAAATATTTCTGTAGGCAAAATTTAATAGCATTTCATGTGAAGAAAATTCAGCTCAGGACAATAATCTGCTAGATGTAGAAGCACAAATAATGCTCCAAATTCTAGTTGACCCTCATGGTTTAATTATTGCATTCAGGATGTAATGAGACATTCAAAGTGATTTCTGCTTATGGACAAAATTTAATTGGTATAAAATGAATGATTCTGGAAAAGCAGGCAATACTTTAAACAATTGTGGCTATTAAATGAATTGGAATGATTTTATGCATCACACAGTTTTACAGATTTTGCTAAATGAGCTCTTGCCATATTTTTATATTCAGATGGCCAGTAACAAGAGAACTGTGTTTTAAATTAAGGGTTCCTAGCTGATGGAGATACCAGTAGGAGACCAAGAGCAACATCATTGGTGACTCTATCAACATCCAGGGCTTGTCATATGCATCATCAAGAGTGAAGGTATGACTGTTTACTCTGAAAGGATGACTAATTCAGGTTGTAAGACAACATTTTATTGTCAAATTGATAACATGTAGATTAAGCTTTTGTATTTTACTTCCAAGTTTAAAAATTAGGCCCTTTCCCATCTGTACATGTGAAAAGATTTTGTGGTCAGTAAACACACTGTGTATTAATTCACTGAGTAGTAATTTAATGAGGAGCTATTTTTATAAAATATTCTACTATCCACAATTGAAAATTTACTTGGCCTATCAGACACTATTATGAGTTTACTTCAGGAGTGTAGAACCTGGCTGCAGGTTTTCATTCTAACCCTTTTCCTAATCAGTGACAGGTTTTCACTGCTAATTAACTTCTTTTCCCTTCATTTTAATAGCCTTATTTTTAAGGATTCAGTGCTCTGAATTGATTTTTTTCTTCATTAAATGACAGCCAAACAGAAATGAAATGTGAAACAAGCCAACAGATGACCAACTAAATTGGGATTTCAAACTCCAACCAATTTCACTCCAACCAATCTCATAATGAGAAAACTGATTCTTGCTGTTAACTTAACTCGTTATTTAATTCCATGGCTTGTTGCTGCTCTCATTCTGCCACAGCAGACATTTTCAAAACTGTTAATTTTTCTGTTTTTTCTAAGAATATTGTCAAAATATTGTGGTGACCTGAGAGATCAACATTACTGAGACGTTCACCTTTCTTTATTTTCAGATATTGTGTGATGGGCACAGGTGAGCTGGTCATGTGTCACCTTGTTTTGTGTCTCATTATTGTTTGGCTACTAATTAAGGAAAAAGAAACAACTAAGGGGCCTGAGTCAAATTAATTAAAACTAAGGCAAAAGAAGTTAATTAGCAGCAAAAACTGGTCGCTAATGAAGAAGATGGTTAGAATGAAAACCTGCAGCCACTGTGGCCCACCAGGACCGGAGTTCGACACCCCCTTGGTTTACTTCAAACATGTCAGGTTAGTTTCATTATTTGCAGAAGTCTAAAGAGAATACACCTCACTGCTATTTGCAGTTGGATACGGCGATGGGATTTCACTGCTGGGACAAATTCTCTTTTCTCTATGTATGATGCTTGTACTATTATTACCTTTTATAAGCACGCTAATGACATTCATCTGTATTTATCACTTAGACCAAAAATACTTCTTTGATTACATAATTAATTTCTTTATTTATACAACAGATTGAAATAATGATAATTATTTGTACTTAAATTCAGAAAAATCTGAAGTTCTTTTAGTAGGTTGTAACTCTATGAATAGTAAGGCAATAAATACTAAATGGTCTTAACTGAAAATGTTTGAATTTTAGTTTAGATAAAGTCTTCCAGTTTAGGTGTTATCTTTGATACTGAAATAACCTTTAGTTGTTGTATTTCTTCACTCTTTTCAACCTGCTTTTCCTGCTAAGAAGCACTGCAAAATTAAGGTATAACATCCTGAAAAGCCAGTTCCTTAATTTGTCTCATCCAGAATTTAATATTGTAATGTTTTATCGGCAAGCCATTCAAATTGTTCACTTGTACTAGTGCATGCTACCCAACCTGACTTGACCTGACCTTTGTAATTACTGTGTACTGCACAGGGCTTATAAGCAGAAGTGAACTGAATTGAATCGAAAATTTTTCCAAGAAAATGGATAAAAACAATAAGTGTTTACTTTCATTAAGAAACCAGACTACTAAAGACACAAATCTTATGAAAAAGCTGACATGGCTACTCTATGAACTTTGTGTGAATACCCTGGCCCTATCTTTTACAAGGAAAGCTTGATTCACTGTATTTAACTTCTATCTCATTAAGGGAAAATAACAAATGAAATGAAATTATAACAAGAGTATGCACTAGTGCCCTCTGTAACCTGCCCAGGATTTAAGGATTTCACTTTGTTTCTTCTTTCCTTAACCTTTTCAGAGCAACTCTAAACACCCTCACGCTCCACATGGAACAAGAAGATGATGGCTAATTAAAAACTCACATGGTCCTTTCCTAGAGACAGATTGACGATAATGTATAAAAATGGTTACATTTAATTAATATTTTGTAAATTCTCCTTTATATTTCTGGATTTTTGTTTTTTTTTCTGAATAAAAATGTAAATTCTGTTCCGTGATGAAGTCCTTCCTGCCATATATCTTTGAAAAGTTTGTGAAGACCAACAATAGCTACCTGCTCAATACTTTTTGTGCTTGGTGCCTTTCTATTGCATGTCTCTCCACTCTTAATATTAAGCAGCAAAAGCAAAGGCTTCCTCATTACTCAATAAAAAACTCATTCTTAAAAGAAGCTTACCAATATATGCTTCACATATAGGTTCATTGATTTTTATAACCAAGCATTCAATGTAATTACAAAATAGCTGCATATTTCCAAATGTTTTTGTACACATGTTTATTTTGCACCAGCACTAAAGTTTTGATCCAAGTGCTTGGTTTTGCCCTAAGCCACTAAAATGTCTATCCAGTCTTGATTGTTGGTTCTGGTGTCCTTTCATTTTAAGAGAATTGAAAAATGATTTCTTTTTAACCCTCCCAATGGGCTCAGATATTCTGCTCTAAGCTTCCTTGCCTTTAATGTTTTGGAGTGTTTCTTCTTCATTTTAAATTTAATCAAAATGAAAAAAGCCTGCATGTTAACTTAGTTTACAATATATATGTATTACTGCTCATATGCTTCGGATTTATGAAAGGGATTAAAAATAAGTGGAAGTAACAAGGATATGTCAGCTTGGATTTGCATCTGTTTAAATTGGAGGTTACAAAAATCAGTTTAAAAAATATATAGTGGCCAGGTTATAAAGACGTGGTGCTAACAGCACTGTGATATCAATGAATGTGGTAATTGAGAATACATGCAGCTTCTGATCTTCTTATGAGTTTATTTTCAACGAAAGGTTTCGTGTGGTATCAGAGCTGCTGATTTTAGTCATAGCAACCAATCACACACCACAAACAGATCAGAAAAACGAAGCGATTACTGGATTAGGCAGGCAGGGGATGATCAGTGTACTGTAAGAGTGCTACCACAATAGCTTTGCAATACATGCAAGTTTTCAAAATCTTGAAAATATACTGTATAAAGCCATAGCTTAACTCTAAAGTACCTTACGGGACTTACTAATGCCTTTACTGCAGAGAATGCACTATGATTACAAGACTAGAAAAGTGCTGCAGGTCGTAGTGTGGTTAGTTACAGAGCCCCCAAATTCTACCATGTTTAACCTGTTTTTAGAAGAGTTCCACCACTTTATTATACAATATATCAAGACTAGATATTCATTAATCATACACTTACAATTACTGTTGATGGCATTGCAGTCTTGATAAAGGTAGTCTTGCTGACCTTAGACACTCACCCCAGAGGGCATAGGAGACAAAGATATTGATTGCTCCACACTTTCCTCCAGACGGCATTTTATACCTTGAGGCACTACTGCCCTATTCTTATATTCCCCATACTGTCAAGGCAACATATACCATTCTGTCCTATGTTTGCTTTCATCATGTTACACTGGTCTACAAAAAAATATTTTTTGTTTGCTACTGGGAACTTCAGAGCAGCTCTTTATTAAGTTTTTTACACTGATTTCATATATGAAATCAAAATTAAGCTAGCACATCAGGTTTTTGAAATACACATCATTGACGTTTTGGCACTTTTGAATATCAATATAATATACTGTATCAACACAATATCTGGAGTTTGGACTATGTCCCACCAAAATTGTTTTGATGTGTTTATTCTGAAACCAAACCAGAAGACGATACCAGAGACACATTAAAGCATATTTATGTCAATTTACCTCAATATAAACGTGAGGTCAGCGTGCCCAGAAATGTTGGAGGCACTTGCTTTTGCACTTGTACTGCACATCCGTCTCTCTTTGCAAAAACCACCCATCATGCTTGGAGTAAATTTTCCCCGATATCGGTTTTCCATCACCTTTATATCTTGATGAAATCTTTCTCCATGCTCACCTCTGACATCACTTAGATTTGGTGGAATAAAGTCAAGATAAGAATGTAAAAAATGCGTCTTCGGTGACATTCTGGCTCCCGTAAGCTAATATACTTTCAGCATATTCTCTACAAGCTCAGCATAATTCTCTACTCTGTGACTGTCATGAAAATTCTGGACAACCTGCATGAATGAGGGTGCTGATTCAGTTGGCTTCAGTTTCCTTTTGAACTCATCATCAAGCATCAGTTCAAGGATTTCAGGGCCAACAAAAACACCTTCCTTAATTTTGGCTTCACTTTTCTCAAGACCAAACTTATGTCTTAAATGCTGAAACGCATCGCCTTTACTGTCCAGTCACCCTAGTTGTCCAAGACCTGGAACATCATAACTAAAAAATGGGACATGCTGGACGAAAACGTTTTTCAGATTTGGAGTCAGCAAGTGAAATTTGTTAAAGTAAAGGTGAAAGAATCCCAGTAGCAAAATGCTTGTTGACCAGTGTTATCAGGGATCTTTAAGACCACATCCCTGACCCCTAGAATCCTAACTGCATATCCCACTAAGTGAATAGAAAACATTGATCTGAAATAAAACTGTTTTCATCAAAACATTTCTTACTTCTGTTCTGAAAAAGCCAGCCAATATATAGTGAAATTTAATGTATGACATTTAATAAAATATAATAAAAGAAGAAAAATATAATAAAGCTGTGTGGTAATTTTTAATATTCACATAAGTAAAAAGCAAAAAAAAATACAAAATATGAGTCTTACAAATTATAGCAGTGTGTACTGGAAAATATGTAAATTCTGAATATTTTTCACTTATTTTCTTGGTTAATAACAAGTTAGATTCAGCATGTGGTTAAAATATTTTAATGTTGTTTCAGCGTTTTGTCTGTGGTTTGGTTGTTTTCTTATTAATGTATAGGCATTTTTGGGGGTCTCACTCCAATGACATCAGGAATGCTTTGGCCATGGCATTTGTTGCCTGGGATGCTCATGACATGTTAAACTATATAAGAAAGGGGGCTACTTTTGTCATTAATAGTTGTTGTAATAGTACACTGCAATGCTTGCTTGCATATTTGACCAACATGAAACATGTCACCACTTTGGCACTATAAGAAACAATAATGTACTGTAAATCCATAACTTCATTATATTTATTAGAAAACACAAATAAGTTTACTGAATGTACTCCTTACTCCTGTTTCTATTCCCCCTTTTCATGGAACCTTGTCTGAACTTTAAAGAAAACACTTATTGAAGAAACCAAATCTTAATAAAAAATGTTTGAAATATTTTCTTGACTTCTTACTCCCAACTTTTTTCTTGCCTTGCTCTTGTATTCTATAAGCCGAACTAATATTCAGTTATGATATCTGCCACCATTGATTACATTATGGTTTTGTGTTTTTCTTCATATCCTTTCCAAAGCAATACATTCTTCATTCCTTTAACAGACATTTCACTCCTTCACAGACAAATATGTTCTAATTTATATTATTTATCTCTGTAGTCAGCTGTGCTAGTCTATGATAAGATACAGTTTGACCTCAATTAAACAAATGAGTGTATGAATTCCACTTAATTTTTGAATACACACCAGTATTGCTTTTGGGGAAATGCAGATGTAGAGTGGAATAAAGGCAAGTGAGATTACCGTATTTAATACATTAAGAGATGTAACAAAAGGTTGTGGCAGCACAGGGTGAACCCCATTTAACGGTAGGTCTTTTTGCTCCACAAAGAAATCAGCAAAATGGTGCTAGGCATGTTTTAACAAAATGACATCTTGCACAGATGCAAATTGATAGTGACTCATCCATTTTATATATCCACCGGGGAGGAAGAAGCAGAACTTCCAGAGGATATGAGGAAATTGTGTCATTGGTTCTCCAAGCAGCAGTCGATGGACCTGAGGACAGAAGACAAAGGCATGTGAGTGGTTTGAAGTGGAACTCCACATATTATCAAAGCACTGAATATGCCCCCTAAGCACATGTATGTAAACTTATTGGTTCTGGACATTTGAATTTATCTGCACCTTCTTTATCAGTGCAAATTGAGCTATTATATAAAGATCACATTAATTTTTTCCATTATTCATTCTCTTCGTCTTTATTATGAGTCAGGTAACTGTGCATTCTTAGCTATCAAATTAGCTTGGGAGAACTGGTAGCATTACCTTGAAGGTGCTAAGTTTCCAAATATCATTTATACTGATCTTTAGAATTTGATGTATTAAAAAATGTACAAATAACAAAAAGCCAGACAAGCCAGGAGGGTGCTGTTCTTTAGTCAAGTTAATTTTTCTGTATTTTATACATCAGGGCATAAAAATAGCAAAGCAGATTCCCTATTACATCTGTATGAACCCATTTACTTTAGTCTAAAGCCTGCTCCCATTATCCCAGAAGAAAAGTTTTTAGGTAGTTTTTAGGTAGTTTGTTAGTGTCAAACTTGGATGAGGTTCTAAATAAAGTTAGAGTAGTGCAAGATTAAGCAGTCAGCACTGAGGGTACTCCAGTGGGATAATATTTTGTTTCACCAAAGCTTAGAGCATAGGTGTTGATATTTAAACTCATCCACCTTTGCCAGCTCTTCTCCCTGCATCCTCACCATTCCACTGACCTCCCTCTCATTTACACACATGTATTCTGTTTTGTTCCTGCTGACCTTCATTCCTCTCCTCTCTAGAGCATATCTCCACCTCTCCAGGGTCTCCTCAACCTGCTCCCTACTCTCGCTACACGTCACAATGTCATCAGCAAACATCATAGTCCACAGGGGCTCCTGTCTAATCTTGTCTGTCAACCTGCCCATTAACATTCCAAATAAGAAAGGGCAAAGAGCCGATCCCTGATGTAATCCCACCTCCACGTTGAATGCATCCGCCACTCCTACCGCAGACCTCACCACTGTCACACTTCCCTTGTACATATCCTGTTCAACTCTTACATACTTATCCGCCACTCCCGACTTCCTCATACAAAACCACAACTTCTCTTGAAGCACCCTGTCATATGCTTTCTCCACAAAGGTCCACAAAGACGCAATGCAACTCCTTCTAGCCTTCTCCATCCTTCTCCATCAACACCCTATGGTGTTCTTTCCTGGCATGAAACCATACTGCTGCTCACTAATCATCACCTCCCTTCTTATCCTAGCTTCCACTACTCTTTCCCGTAACTTCATGCTGTGGCTCATCAATTTTATCCCCCAGTCGTTACTACAGTTCTGCACATCCCCCTTATTCTTAAATATCTGTACCAGTACACTTCTTCTCCACTCCTCAGGCATCCTCTCACTTTCCAAGATTCCTTTAAATGATCTGGTTAAAAACTCCACTGCCATCTCTCCTAAACACCTCCATGCTTCCACATGTATGTTATCTTGACCAACAGCTTTTCCATTCTTTATTGTCTTCAAAGCTGTCCTTACTTCCTCCTTGCTAATCCGTTGCACTTCCTGATTCACTATCGCCACATCATCCTACACTCACTCTCTGCTCTACACACTCTCCTCAATTGAGAATATGTTTCTATCTTTATCCTTTATCACCCTAACCTGCTGCAGATCTTTCTCAGCTCAGGCCCTCTATCTAGCCAATCGGTACAGGTCCTTTTCGCCTTCCTTAGTGTCCAACCTCTCATACAACTCATCATATGCCTTTTCTTTAGCCTTTACCACCTTTCTCTTCACCTTACGCCTTATCTCCTTATACTCTTGTCTACTTTCTGCATCTCTCTGACTATCCCACTTCTTCTTCGCCATCCTCTTCCTCTGTATACTCTCCTGTACTTCCCTATTCCACTACCAGGCTTTCTTTTCTTCCTTCCTCTGTCCAGTGCCTGTCTTACATCCTACCTGAACTCAACCTTGCAGTCTTCCTTTTTCAACTTCCACCCTTTCATCCTTGGCTCTGCCCTCACTCTCCTCTCTTCTTGATCTCCAATGTTATCCTACAGACCACCATTCTGTGCTGCCTAAAGAAACTATCCCCTGCAACCACTTTGCAGTGTCCAATCTCCTGACCTACTGTATAGGATATAATCTACCTCTGTGCATCTTCCTCCACTCTTTTACATCACCCTGTGTTCCTCCCTCTTCTTAAAATACGTATTCACCACAGCCATGTCCATTCTTTTGGCAAAATCCACTATCATCTGACCTTCTTCATTCCTCTCCTTGACACCATACCTACCCATCACCTCCTCATCCCCTCTGTTCCCTTCACCAACATGTCCATTGAAATCCGCTCCAGTCACCACTCTCTGACCCTTGGGTACACTCTCCATCACTTCATCCAACTCACTCCAGAAGTTTTCTTTCTCATCCATCGCACACTTGCGGGGCATATACATTAAAAACATTCATCATCACACCTTCAATTTTCAGCTTCATAATCATTACTCTGTCTGACACTCTTTTCACCTCCAAAACACTCCTAACATACTGTTCCTTCAGAATAACACCTACCCCATTTCTCCTCCCATCCACACCATGATAGAACAATTTGAATCCACCTCCGATCCAGCTATGCTTACTCCCTTTCTGTTTAGTCTCTTATACGCACAATATATCAACCTTCCTTCTCCCCATCATATCGGCTAACTCTATCCCCTTACCAGTCATACTGCAAACATTCAAAGTTCCTACCCTCAGTTCCACTCTCTTAACCTTTCTTCTCTCCTAAATTGCCTCCGGACAAGTCTCCCCCTTTTCTTCTCCTTTTTTGGCCAACAGTAGCCCAATTTCCACCAGCACCCTGTTAGCTAACAGTACTGGTGGCAGCCGTTGTTAACCCAGGCCTCGACTGATCCAGTATGGAAATCTATATTGTTATCTGCATATTGATCTGGCAAAATTTTACACCAGATGCCCATCCTGATGTAATCCTCCCCAATTATCCGGACTTGGGACTGGCACGAAAAACACACTGGTTTGTGCATCAACTGTGGCTGTGCAGTAACAGCAAAAAATCGGGGGGTGCAGTGTGTTCAAGTTGGAACGTGACATCAGAGTCTCTGTTTATTATCAACATGTGATAGCAAGCCTCTTTTCAGATTCTACAGGATCAATATGCATGCTTCGATGTTTGATAAATGGTTCGATGTGGTGAAGCAAAATGCTGACATAATAATGTATTTGTGGTGCTTTTCTTTTCAAGTGTCACATATTGTCCAATGTAATAATGCAATACAGTACATTTTAAAGGTCTCACATACCATCTTCTGTGCCATTTTTTTTGGTGCCTTCACAACAGTATCAGAATGTACAGAAGCGTATATGAGCCACAGAGAAAAAAAAAATTAGGGGCACAATAAAAAGGTCTGTTTTGTGATTAAAGTAGAAATTTTGGCTTAAACCTCATAGTTTATTTTGTCATTAAAGTAAACCTCATCTTAAAACTGACCCAGCTGGTAACCACTACGTGCTTCTAGAGCTTCCTCCTGCTCTGGCACCAGTTGCAGGCAGCAATTCCCACACAGAATACATTAAATTTACAGTATGATATTCCAGCTCTCTGCACATTTAGAATCCTTAGATTTATACTTGATATCACTTTCATGATGAAATGCATTAATGTATGTATATTACATTTTACAAATAAATCGTTAACTTCATTTAAATAATGAACACAGTTAATAATTACACATGTGGGGGTGGCACGGTGGCGAAGCAGTAGAGCTGCTGCTTCACAGTAAGGAGTCACATCCCTGGTGTTCCCTACCTGGAGTTTGCATGTTTTCCTGGTGGATTTCTACTGTGTGCTTCATTTTCCTTCTAAGGTCATGCCAGTTTGGGGATTTGGTGATGCTAAAATGACGCTAGTGTATGTGTGTGCTTGTATTCGCCTTGCGATGAGCTGATGCCCCATCCAGGGATTTCATACCTGATGTTTGCTGGAATGGGAGCATCCCTGGATTTATATGTGTACTCATTAAACATCCATCCTTTTCCGAGTGATTGTGGCAAGGTGTCCTGAATTTAATGGATGTTTCTGTCAATTCACAACACATTGAAGCCAAGCGTTATTTTCTCACACTGATGGTATCTCACACTGCCACCTGGTGGAATCTTCCAGATTTATGTAAAGTATGTGCACTAGTATAAATAGTACACTGCTTGCATAACAGAAGCGTCCGTAGGAGCACACGTCGCATGAAGTATAAACCCGGTCTAAGGGTTTTACCAGTACATTAGTGGTGGTTGACAGATTTTCTAAATTTGTGCACTTTATTCCTCTTAAAGTTTTACCTTCAGTAAATATGTTGATGCTGATTTTATTTATTTATACATGTGTTTTTGGAGAGAAGTTTGTCAGCATGGCTTTACTTCATGTCAGTTCACAGTCCACAATTCATTTCCTGCTTTTGGAATTTTTTTTGCATTTGATTTGGATGTACTATTAATTTAAGCTTGGGATACCATCCCAAAGCCAAGGGTCAGACAGAGAATGTTAATTGCAATTTAGAAAAATATCTTAGACGTACTTGTTGTGATGTGAGATTTTGCATATAACTTGATAAATATTTTGTATGTCTTTATTTGTAACTTAGGCAAAGCAATGTAATATTAGTGTTACACTATGTAAGAAGCATTCATGTTTACAACCCCCCCCCCCCCCAACCAGGAATGGGTCTCTTTGAATTTTACGACAGAATTGGGGGAGGAAGTGCCTTAAACCAGTTTAACAAGTGTTTCTCTGCTAAAGTCTTTCAACCCCCACAAGAAAGCCAGACTGCCTAACTGCTAAGCATTACCTTAACATATGGTTTTGGGGGGTGGCAGGTGTTAAGATGTTCTATTTCCCCATTGGTCTGAAGTATGGCTGTTTGGAATTGGCTTGTATCAAAAGCTTTTAAGTACCATGACGTCCTATTGACTCTAGGGGTTGGACAGAGAATCTATAAATTTACTTGCTTAACCTCACACTCTCTCTCTTACTAACATCTGATGAAGAAGCATCTCTTACCAAACATGAACTGAAAGGACAACACAATGGAGAGCACAGCTCGGCAGCCATATTGAACAAACATGTGGCTGAAAGCTGACCACAAATGAACTAGAGACATTTTTAAGTAACTAACAAGTCTGTGTGCCGCCTGAAACTACACATCACCATTTAATCAGGTTGTATGGTTGCCAATATTCAAATGTACTTTGCATATTGTTATTATTTATGAAAATTACCAATAATACATTGTTTAAATTGTAATTTAACTCCTGCTTGTCTTTTACTATACCTAATTACCTGAGGTTATAGATTTAGAAGGGAAGGTGGGGAGAAGTTATATACTACAATACCTTATAAACAGTGGTAAATCTGTGGAATTTGAGGCGTTCGGACAGAGGCTACATCTTAATAATACAAAGGGGAAAGTAGAGCAATATATTACTCTACCAAGACAAAACAGTACTATAAACTGTAATCAAGGCAATTGTTCTGATTGTTTACCCCTAGCAGAATTTGCTAGGAATGTACAGTATTAACACATTCAACACTAAAATGCCGTCCTTTGAGTGTCTTTATGGTTTTCATCTGAGGCTGTTCAAATCCTTTTTATCTCCATATCCCCATCCTTGTATATCAAGTTATGTTTGGAACATAAAGGACAACTGGAAACTGGCTCAAGTCAATTTGAAAAAGGCACGGATATTGGCAAAGAGTTACACCAACTGTAAACATAAAATTTGTACAATTGTTTTTTTTTTAATCATTTTATTGAATTTAATAAAAACAAGTAACATTCCTTACAAGCAAGTCAAACTTGACAAAACTAAGTTCAAATCAACCCCCAACCATGAGAAATACAGCGAGTAAAACTTTAAAAGTAGAAAAAAAAAGGGGGAGAAAATCCTTTTCCCCAAATTAAGTGCTTATTCTAAAATGTTATTGATTAGATCCTGCCTGGTTTTAAAAAAGTTCTGCAAAGATCCTCTAAGTGAGAATTTGACTTTTTCCAATTTCAAATAGTATATAACATCAGTTACCCACTGACTTAGAATAGGAGAGTTAGGATTCTTCCAGTTGAGCAAGATAAGTCTATGTGCTAATAGTAAAGTAAAGGCAATTAATGTTTGTTTGTCTTTCTCCACTTTAAGCCCATCTGGGAGTACACCAAACACAGCTGTTAATTGGTTAGGAGGGATTGTGACACCAAGGCTGTCTGAAAGGTGTTTAAAGATTTCTGCAGTTTTGAAGGTAGGGAAACTAGGGACATTCACTTATGAGTGCTGTCCTGGAAATTAGTTCCCAGATATATTGGACCTTCTGTAATTTCCTTACATTTTGGCCCAGTGTCTTACAGTTTGTCTCAACCTGTCCACTTCAAGATCCAGTTTACATTTCATGTTTCCTGGCTGTGGCATATGGTGTATTGGAAGGGCTTCAGACCTGAGGATCATTCCTGGATCTAGTTTGATGACCTTCATGCATCACTCTATTTAGAATGATTTGATAAAAAAATTCCCCTTAAATCTGGATGGATGTGATCAGAGGTTATAGTAGGATAAAGATCCTTTTTTGAGTTTATATGATTTTCTGTATCGATTCTGATAACCAGATACTCATTTTTGGGTTTAATGATGCACTGAGTTTGACTCTGACCTCCATTTGCGGGTTATTTTTTTCATATCGATGGTCAACTAATTTTTGCACCATTTTATCTGTCATCTTGTTTATTTAACTTGCCACATTTTTGAAGCTCTTGTTAATGGGGAAAAGGTGCTTGTTGTTAGCAGCATGTCCTCTGAAGTTATGGCACAATATGACAGATTAAAAAATCCTTCTAGATTTCACTTCCTCATTCATGTTGCAGATTTAAAAGCTTTTTTCTAATCGATATTTTCCTAACAAAATTTTAGCTAACGACCTCTTTGCTCTTGTTTTTTTACCATGATTTTTGTCTCTCATTTATGCTTTGACACTCCTATTTTTTTGATCTCCCACTATTAACCTTTTTTGGCCTTCATCTATTCTCATGGATTACTTCCCAATCCAGGCTGCTTGCAGATATAACATAACAAATAGTATTGTTGTGTATGCAGAGATAAAGGGAATAAAAAGAAGGACTGCTCACCATGTTTTATATGTCATAAGCTGGCTGTTAGGTCCCCCATTATTTCCCATCTGTTGTAGGAAAAACAGGTCTGTGGCAAGCCATCTTTTCTGCATCATTTCCTTGCACGTGCCCATAGATTTCTTTTATATTATATTTTAGGACTTTTCAGGTTGTCTTAAGATGAGACAAACCCACTTCTAGATCAAAGTAACACAAAATAAAGGTGGATTATCTTTTTCTAATACTTTTACAGATTAAGCAGTATTTAAGTACATTCTAATGTGGTAAAATTCTCATTGCATGCTTAACAAATCCTTTCAAGCCCCACTTTGATTTATGTACAGGGTGTTAAAATATGCAAACATTATTCCACAAAGCATTTTAGGGAAATAAAGCATTGAATAAATTCAGGAAGCACAAGCAGAGGCAGATGTCTAAAACAAAACTGACATCGCTAAAATATGAAACAGGCACTCTTTATCTTAATAGACTGGTAATCTGACAATGTGATCAACAGAAAGAGACCTGTGAACTGGCAGGATGAGTACTGACCAGAATGATTTCTACAAAAACCCAAACTCAGATGGGTTACACTGCTGTCAGTTCTGAATATTAAACAGTTTTAGTTATGAAATGTAGCTTTTTAGTTGAGGCTGGGCTCAATCAAGTAACAGGATAAGAGTAGAGAAGATATGTGGAGATAGGTGATTTATGGTTTAATTAGGTCTTTCTCTGACTGATTTTTTTTTCTCATTTTTGTATTAAGTATGCTGTTTGAAAAAGTACCCTGTTGTGGACTGTGACTGAGCTGGTTCATACATTCACTAATGACACTTGCAAGGTTACTGTGGCCAATAAAATTATGCTGGCATGCTTTTCTCTTTTACATGAAATGAAATGCATATGTTTTCTGTATCCATTTGCAAACACAAATACACAAAGAAATGGGTAATGGCTGAGTTGGCAACATGGGAACAAGTGACTAAATTGTTGAAAAAAGGGGTGCTTCTTCAGTTGTTTGTAAATGGTTTGGATTTAAAATGTCAGATCATGAACAGAAAACAATTATCTGTACAGTAACTCAGGGAAAGATTTTAGCCAAACATGGTAGTATTCTGAAAGATGAAATATGTATGCAAGTATGAGCCCTGAGGGAAGTGCCTATATATATACCCATCCATCCATTTTCCAACCCGCTGAATCCGAACACAGGGTCACGGGGGTCTGCTGGAGCCAATTCCAGCCAACACAGGGCACAAGGCAGGAACCAATCCTGGGCAGGGTGCCAACCCACCGCAGGACACACACAAACACACCCACACACCAAGCACACACTAGGGCTAATTTAGAATAGCCAATCCACCTAACCTGCATGTCTTTGGACTGTGGGAGGAAACCGGAGCGCCTGGAGGAAACCCACGCAGACACGGGGAGAACCTGGGAAGTGAACCTGGGTCTCCTAACTGCAAGGCAGCAGTGCTACCACTGCGCCACCGTGCCGCCCTTATATATATATATATATATATATATATATATATTGTGGAAAGCATACCCCCAGACACAGACAGACAGACACCAGAATGTCCAAAACACACTTCTTTATTTTCCTACAGCACCACAATGCCTTCCTTCACCAACCCTTTCTTCTTCTCTTTCTCTTTTCTTCTCTTCTCACCTTCAACCTTCTCTCTCTTTCTCTCTTCTTCTTTTCTTCTCTTTCACCTTCGACCTCCTCTCGCCCTCCTCACAAGCTTTGTCTTCTTCCTCCCAACTCTGGCTCTCTTAGTGGAGGGAGGCGGCCCCTTTTATTACGACCCGGATGAGCCCCAGGTGCTCCCCATGACATCCCTTCCTGGTGTGGCGGAAGTGTCAGGAGAGCACCTGGAAGTACACCGGGTGCCTTTGGGATTACTTCCGGCAGCACTTCCTGGTGTGGCGGAAGTGCTGCCATCCAGGACTCCCTAACTGTCCGGGCGCCCCCTGGCGGTGGCCACGTCTTCTCACAGTGGTGAGTATCCTGGCTCCATTCCTGTGGCCCCAAATTAGGCCCGGGCGGCTGCCCTCCCGTGGCCGAGGAGAAGTATTGTCCAACTTGGGGACTATCCAGGCGTCCCGGCCGGGCAGTGTCCCTGCTCATCCGTGACAGTGCCCCCTCACCAGCTGAAGCCCATCTGGCAAAGCGGCCCGTCCCGCGAGGGATAGAAATGTCCCAAGGCGGGGTCCCGGAATACCATCTTCCACGGTCCAGACCTGTAAAATAAGAAACAGACGCGGAGACGTCGTCCCGACGCCGCCTAACGGCATCTCTGCTCAAGGCATAGGGACAACGTCTCCACAGATGCCCGACTCCATGGCAGATGTAACACCGGCGCACCCCTTGTCTTTCCGGTGCCCTCCGGGCCTGAAAACAGGACGGGAACGCCCGTGCCTGTATCTCTTCAGCTTGGCTTGGGGCAACTCTCCACTGCCTTGGAGAGAGCTCTCTCACCGCACGCGAGCTCTCGTGGTCTTGTTTCGCCCTGGCGGGAGACCCTTCCGTTTTCCTCCGGGGCCTCCCGTTCCTCTGGGGTGCTGTAACAGCCTGGATCCCCTTATGGGACAAAGAGGGACCCTGTGCTGTTTGCACACCTCTCGAACGGGTTATGAGCGCCGCAGTTTCCTTGCGCGGGGCGGTCTGGGTACCGACACAAACAAGCCGGCACCGCCCCCGCGTTTCTGCTCGTACTGCAGGCTCAGTACTCGTCCCCTGATCTACTGTCGGAACCCTTGCTACTTGGATCCCTTCCGTTACATCCGGGTCCTTTTCGCTAGGGTTTCCATTATTATATTGGGTACCAGTATTACTTACCTGTACCCCGACATCGGACTGGCAGGAGAATCCCACGTCACGCCGCCTCAACCATCTCAGTATGGTTCTCAGGGGCGCGTCCGCAGTCTCTTCCAGTGTCTTAATTACGCCCTTTACCTCACTCAGCATCTGTAGAAGAGGCTGTATAGGACGAAAGACTTTCTCCAAGTCCCATACAGCCAACAACAATTCACTAACATCAGCTGGCGGTGAATTCATGCCTTCTCTGCACTCACCTACCGGCTGGGAGCCGTGGAGCCCCTGCGCATGCTCCGTTGGGTCTTTGAGCGTTTCAGGATTGACGTTCGTTGGTCCCGCCTTCAAGTCTTCACCGGCGGGTATACAACAGACCCCGTCCAATCCTGTGCTTGTCTCTGGGAGGAACTTCCGGTCTTTCGACGCTCCCTCCACCCTATGAGCGGACTCGATTGGGGAAGAGTCTTCCGGGCAGCTTCCGCCCCGCAGCCCTTCTGCAACCAGTAGCGATTCTTCCTCGTCTTCCGTCTCCGTCTCGCCATCACTCCAGGGGTTAGCGTGCTTCGGCCACAGACGCGGATTCGGGCAGTCTCCTGCTAAAAAGCAAGACCAGGAGACAACAGGGTAAGCCCCGCCAAGCGTATCGCCGTCACACGCGAGACTTACCTCCCGGTTCCCGTCTTCTTGAGCATACTGCTGCTGGGTGGCCTCTTCTGCTGAGCTGTTAACCCGTGCGTCCGGAAAGACGACGTTGGGCAGAGGCGTCGCTATCTTAGGGGCGCGTTTGCCCTTCTTCTTCCCCATACTGCTAAACGTCCGTCAAGCGTGGTCTTTGGCGAGCGTTTTCTGGGACGTTGGCGCAGGACTGCGTGCCACAATAAACGTGTGTCTTCGTCCGCTGTGCGGGCAGCCTCCACAAAATTTTTTATTTTTTTTTTTTTTTTTTTTTTTTTTTTTTTTTTTGAAAACGGGGTCCCCTCCTTTTAGCAGGAGGAGGGCCCCACGTTGGGCGCCATTGTGGAAAGCATACCCCCAGACACAGACAGACAGACACCAGAATGTCCAAAACACACTTCTTTATTTTCCTACAGCACCACAATGCCTTCCTTCACCAACCCTTTCTTCTTCTCTTTCTCTTTTCTTCTCTTCTCACCTTCAACCTTCTCTCTCTTTCTCTCTTCTTCTTTTCTTCTCTTTCACCTTCGACCTCCTCTCGCCCTCCTCACAAGCTTTGTCTTCTTCCTCCCAACTCTGGCTCTCTTAGTGGAGGGAGGCGGCCCCTTTTATTACGACCCGGATGAGCCCCAGGTGCTCCCCATGACATCCCTTCCTGGTGTGGCGGAAGTGTCAGGAGAGCACCTGGAAGTACACCGGGTGCCTTTGGGATTACTTCCGGCAGCACTTCCTGGTGTGGCGGAAGTGCTGCCATCCAGGACTCCCTAACTGTCCGGGCGCCCCCTGGCGGTGGCCACGTCTTCTCACAGTGGTGAGTATCCTGGCTCCATTCCTGTGGCCCCAAATTAGGCCCGGGCGGCTGCCCTCCCGTGGCCGAGGAGAAGTATTGTCCAACTTGGGGACTATCCAGGCGTCCCGGCCGGGCAGTGTCCCTGCTCATCCGTGACAATATATATATATATATATATATATATATATATATATATATATATATATATATATAGTGATAGTACTCTGTCTTTTCAGTCCCACATCAATAACATCTCCTGGACTGCCTGCTTCCACCTTGTTCATAGCCTTGTCACTTCTTGTTTCGATTATTGCAATTCCCTTTTCTTTGTGTCTTTCTCACAAACCCCTTTATAAGCTTCAACTGGTCCAGAATTCAGCTGCCCGCATCATTACTAGAGCCCCTTCCATTCACCATATCACTCCCGTTTTGCAGCAGCTTCACTGGCTTCAATTCAAAATTCTTCTGTTAACTTTTAAGGCTATCCACAGCCTTGCCCCTCCATATCTGTTAGACCTCCTCCATGTTGCCATTCCCTCCCACACCCTTAGATCCTCTTCATTTGACCCAGAAGTGCTTCCAGCTGGCTATGCACTAGCACTGGAAGTACTCCCTGGTCCAAGATAAAAGAAGCCGCTCAGCCTCATCCAGCTCAAGTTAGAGTCAGGTGTGAATGACAGACAAAGCTTGCCTGGGAGGAGTTGAGGAGAAGAAAGAGAGAGAGGAAAGAAAGAAGAATTGTGCTATGACTACAAAAAAATCTTATATAAGGTATTTTGTACAATAAAACCTTTTATTTGTACTCATGACTTGTATCTGAGAGGTTGTGTCTGATGTTTGGGGTACTACAATACTCCCTACTGGACACTAGGATTAAAAGTACAACAACAACATGCATGTATTACCACAGACCCTGATTGGAACATGTCAGAGCTGTGTAGTTTACCAATTAAAAAAGACTTTATTGTTTCTCTCTGCCTTGCTATCGGTAAGTTGCAATTATGATCCATCATCAGAAAAGCAGCCATTTGAATACTTGGAATTGTTACTTTAATGCTTGAAAAAGTTATTTTTGTGATTTTACATTTTACATATTTTGTTGTATATGAATTTTATTTGAAGTATTATATATTTGTTTAGTTAATGGTCATAAATTAATTATGTTTCAGTTCTGCAATAAAATATGTATGTTCTACTTCAGTTAAATGTGAAATTTCAAATATATCAAAAGAACAACACAGTAGCCAAAGGTCAAAGGAGATTTTGAAGTTAAAAAGATAGGCAAATCAAAAATCAAAGGAATACTTAACAAAAGAAGTTGCCCAAGAAGCTAGTCTTCTTTATATATCAAGTCTTTACCGGGATAAACAAGGATGGTTGGAAAAAAAGCTTGCAGCTATGGGTGTCCTCCAGGACTGAATTTGAAAGCCAGTTTTCATACCAGTTCAGGCAAAGCTATAGGTCTTGAGGGAAACACCATTGTTTAAACACTCTTATGTCACTGGCAAGGAGGTGGCAAGAAGATAGTCTGTAGTGTGAGAACAGTAAACCTAAAAGATGATTTTGATGAGGAAGCTTACCCAACCGTGGGTAGAGATAAAGAGAGTACAGTAGAACCCCCACATCTGCAGTTTCAGTTATCCACCATTTAACGTGACCCAAAAATATTAAAAGAAAAATTCCAGAAATAAACTAATTGTACATAATCATGTACCATCAAAGACCATTCAAAATATTACTCTTGGCAAATATTCTCATTATGAATTAACCTTACATTATAAGCTCCAGCTCTTAACAAGCATAAATACACCACAATTCTAAACAAAACAAAAAAAAAAAACAAGCTCACAGACTATACATGCAAGACCTCTTTGACAGTTTATTTAATAGAGCGGCAGAGATCCACAAGATCTTTTCTTAAAGGGTTTACAAAAGAATAGTCAAGTTGTTGCAAATGTTGGTATGCTAAACATAACAATGAGTCTCCAGAATTAACATGGATAGTCAAAGTGAAAAAGCAATACTAAACGAAGACTAAAATTTAAAATTTACCTGTTGCTTGAGCACAAGTCTCTCACAAATCCTTCCCTTAATTTCGATAAAGCTTGGATGCAAAATAATGTGTATGGCCATCTTTCAAAACAAGACCACCTTTATAGCTATTTTATTAATTTACGTATTTAACTGAAAGTCTGTGCCTTAATTGTAAAGTCATATAAGGAACTGAACATTATGGTCAGAGAATGGCAGACGGCAATCCTACTAGCCTCTGTATTCTTATTTGCATAGTCATTGAACTATGATACCATTTTTAATGTTAGCTAAAAACACAGAAATGCAGATCTATCACTTTAACTTCCACTGGAAGATGCATGTAAACTCTGTTATTCCAAAATTAGTAGTAGAGCGCATAAATACTTTACTTTATTAAATAAAATTGTGCTACTGCACCAGGCAATAACCAAGGACTATAAAATTGCAATTTATAATTCAAATATTTATGTTTTTGTTAAAGTTTCCAATTTAAAGGATCCTTTAATTAAAGGAAGACAGACTCAGTCAGATCCAAGCATAATATTAATTCAGAGCTCTTAAATCAACAATGTCAATGTGGCATCACTAAACTACTTGTGATACTGAAAAAGTAGACAAAGAAAGTTGTGTAAAGGGTCATAACTAAAATCTGTCAATAAAACCATTTTATATTCCAGCTTTTCTCCACTCCACTGGGAATATGGAGCATTTTCCAGTCACAAAAGGTGTTACATTTCACTGCTAGCTAAACTCATGTGCATACACATACACTCATATTCAGTTTAACAGGGCCAATTTAGAGATGCCAGACAAGCTGACATGCATGTCTCTGGAAATGGGCAGGAAATCAAACAATGCCCAAACATGGAGAGAATGTATGAATTATACAAAGGGTGGAAATTGAACCTAGTTTCTACAATAGGCTTCAGCTATTAAATAATGAATTTTGACTGTCTAAATTGGATGGATGGATAGATGGATGGATAGATACAATTGAATGTATAATAACCCTTTCTGATGTTACTAAATGCTCTTCATCTTTTCCCACTTCTGTGTGGGGTTGATGTGCTTGATCAGCCTTCTCCAAACAACTGGGTCCTGCACCTCTTCCTCAGTCAAGCCCTTTTCTTTAAACTCTTCTTTCACTGTATGCATCCACCTCTGCTTTGGCCTCCCTCTCTTTCTTTTCCCCTGCACAGGTACTTTAATTCCCATCACTCTTTTATCAACATATTCATTGGTCTCTCCTCATCACATGTCCATACCAATTCAACCTACTTTCCTGTGATTTCTTAGATATCGCTTCTGCTGTACCTCTGATTGTCTCATTCATTCCTGCCCTTTTTTGTAACTCCACACATCAATCTCAACATTTTTGTTTCTGCCACATCCAGCTTCTTCTCCTGCGCTTCCTTTACTGCCCATGTTTCTGCCCCATGTCACTGCTGGTCTTACCACTGTCTTAAAAACCTTACCATTGACCTTCACCTTAATTCTTCAATCACACAATATTCCTGATAGCTTCTTCCAATTGTTCATCTGCATCTAATTTTCCATCTTGGACTACAACTAATCCCAGATATTTAAATTTATCTGCTCTTAACAATAGTTCTTCTAGCAGGCTAACCTCTGAATCCTGATCATCATTAACACTAGAATTCCTGAAGCCTATGAAAAAACTCATAATCTGGCCCACCATAAATCTCATCGTGCCTCTACCATCAGCGTCTTTTGTTTTGTAAATGTGTCAATCAGCAAAAGCAGCAATCAGCCTGCTGTCCCAGCCCCTGACTTGGCGGAGCTCAGCTTGCGGGCAAAAAGTTCTCCCAGTTCAAGCCAAGGCTCCCTATCTGCATGTGAGATTCCTAGAGTTGTGTAGGGTAAATAATACAGTATATCGTTATTTGGAATACATGCATTCATCTGTGTTCCGTGTCTACAAAGATCTGAGTAAGTGTAGGATGAAAGGAAATGTGAGGCAAGAAATGCTGAACATATACCTAAAACAGAAACGTTTTCCATGTTATACTGTCAAAGAGTTAAAAACTCAAGCTCAGATGTCAATCAACAGGGAATTTACACATATTCTTGAATAGTGTAGAGGTAAGAACTGCTGAGTTATAACCCGAAGGTCCCGGGTTCGAGAGCTTGAGTTTTTAAATCATTGACAGCCACATGTAAATCAAATGCTTTTTTCCTTTGGTTATATTCTTGAATAAAAGCACACATGTTTATTTGATATTTGGACTAAAGTCTTCACACATTATACACTTCTCGTCATTATTAGTATAACATGGAAAAAGTTTCTGGTTTAGGCATATGTTTAGCATTTCTAGCATTTCTTGCATTTCCTTTCATCCTACACTTACCCAGATCTTTGTAAACACGGAACACACATGAAATGCATGTATTCCAAATAACGATATACTGTATTATTTATTCCATACAATTCCAGGCACCCCACACGCATTTAAGGAGCCTTGACTTGAGCTGGGAGAGCTTTTTGCCCGCAAGCTGAGCTCCATCAAGACGGGGGATGCGACAGCAGGCTGCTTGCTGCTTGTGCTGATCGATGCATTTGCAAAACAAAAGACACTGATGGTAGAGGTGTGAAGGGATTTAAGCTGGGCTGGGATTACAAGTTTTTTTGTAGGCTTCAGGAATTCTAGTGTTAAACCTCAAATATGAATTGATGCTGACTCTAGTACTTTGATTTTACATTAATGCTAAAATATAAACATATATTGTATATTAGACAGGCAATAAAATATGTTTAACTACATTTGTCACTAAGTTAATACTCCCAGATTTCTTGTGATGAATAAATATTCTTATATTTATTCACATTATAGACATAACAAATTTATATTATTATATAAACATAACAAATTTATATTACAATATAAACATAACAAATTTCCAGTGTACATTGACAAAACCATTACCTTTACCTACAAGCACCATCTACAAGAACATTTCTTGAGAAGGTAGGTACTGTAGCTCATGATATTTTTCTATATTTAGCATATGGCTAGACTGCATTTCACATGAAGTTACCTACTGTATATTATTACTCTTTAATTAAAATAAGAACTTCACAATTAATTCTCACCTTGAACAGCACTAAATTATTGTTGACACTGCTGTTTTTTTTAATTAAAATTAACAAGAAGCTACAGCCATGAACATAGATATACTGTAAGTTAAAAAATAACAATCAACATAACTAGTAAAACAACTCCCTCCACAGTACCCAAATAAAAGAATCAAAATTCATTGACTCCATGTATGACAGGGAGAGAAGCACATCAGGCACAGCAAGCCCGAAAGCTGACAAGACACAAAGAAAAAAGAGACAAATTAGAAATGAAGACAGAGAAGGCACTGTGGACCTCTAGCCAGCCAGCTCCCAGCCATACACATCTCTCAGAATTGGAGCCAGATAATCCATTGATCCATACTCCTGACAGGTAAAGTAACACCAGGGGAAAGAAAGAGAATTTCTGGAAATTAACAGTAGTACTAGGGTGTTGTACTGTGTTAGCCATTATGAATGTAGAGAAAAGCCAAGCAAAATGACACCTTTTATTGGCTAACTAAAAAGATTACAATATGCAAGCTTTCGAGGCAACTCAGGCCCCTTCTTCAGGCAAGATGTAATGTACATGTACATCTTCCCTGAAGAAGGGGCCTGAGTTGCCTCAAAAGCTTGCATATTGTAATCTTTTTAGTTAGCCAATAAAAGGTGTCATTTTGCTTGGCTTTTCTGGAAATTAACAGAGAAAGAATAAATCAGAAGATTTCCAGTGAGGCTAGGAGTAATTCAGCTCTTACCGTAACCCAGAACAAGTAACCTGTGCTGGAGAGGTCAGGTCAGGCAAGAACAGAGAGCTTCAGAAGAAAGAATGTATTAGGCAACAACCAGAGAGAATAGAGGATAGACATACCAAAAAACAGAGACTGTATATTGCTGGTAAATTTTTGGCATGAATTCTGTAATGTTCAGTAGTTGTTTATTCTCTGTAGTGAAATTGTAAATTGCATGAAATGTAATAGCCTTGCACCCTGTGTTGGCTGGGTGTTTCTGTTATGTAAAAGTAATAAATACAATACACAGCCTACTATAAAGCTTCAAAAATCAAAGTTCTTTCAATTTGATCAAGTTATAATTTAAGACTGTGAAAGAATAAAAATAGGACAAAAACCCCTAGCAGAAAAGGGGACCAAAATAAATGTATATAGGTCTGTCCTCTAACTGACAGCAGAAACGGTTACTAGCACACAATTGCCTTGCATAATATTATTGCACTGTTGAAAATGCTATTCCTTTCATAATAATAATGCATGTGATTACAAGAGTGGACATATTCAAAACATTTTAAAATAAGAAAGATACCATGGAAGTTACAGATATACAAAATCTTATTTCATTTACATTTAAATACACAAGAAAGGAATTAATAGTTAGAACTGAAAATACAAATAAACAAGACAAAAAAAACCTTAGCTGCTCTAATAAGCTTAGTTAACTGTTTTGTAGATGTGGTGGGGTGCACTTCTCTCAAACATAGTCCCTTTCTGTGCAACAAGATTCATTTTTATGGATGCCCAACTCCAATGCCACTTACTGTACACAGCCATTTCTCTGCCATTGTTCCTCTGGAATACAGTCCACAGGAGTCGCAGCCCGCAGTTTGTGCCTTCTGGGTCCGATGACTTGAGATCAGTCAGTCCTAAGGCTGCTACTGGGATCCACTTTGTCCTGCCTGGATTCCTTCTGTGTGGCGGGGTATCATGTATCCCCATAGCAGTAACTACACTCTACTTCTGAACAACAAGGTTGCAATCCAATCAACCCGTGATCAAGGGACCCTACAACCTCATAGGGGATGTCTCCCTGCAGGCCCTTCACACCTGATGGCTATATCAATAAGCAAGAAAGAAGAGCAGGTGTTCGTTCTCACTTTATTTATCCCCTTAACATCCTCTGGCTACATGCCAAATCATTATGGCTTAGTGGAAACATTAATTCTTTTTAAAATAATTATATAATTGTTATTATAATAAGAGGAAAAGATTCAAGCAGAATTTATTGGCAATAAATTTAATTGCACTAATTTACAACTGGCAAGTTGATGTTTGTGCCACCCAGAACTTTCCCACAAATGTCTAGATGGGCCAAAATAACTGACATTTATAAAATACAAAATGGACAAAATAACTGAGGTTTAGTGGTCTTACAGGTGGGAAAGTAGAAACACTGGAAAGTCAGTACCTCTAAAGGTTAATAGCTTATGCTTGAAATTTTAGGGAGATTGCTAAATTCAAAATTGTGAATATACAGTATATGTATATATATTTAGAACCAGAAGAACCTAACTAAAAAGATTGCTCAAAGAAGTTTTCTTGCCAAGTCATTCCTTTATTTATCAACAAAATTCAGACCCCATTTAATGCCCATGGGCCATCTTTTAAAGTCTGGCTACCATGATATTGTTAAATGCCTAATAATCATGTGTAAACTTTTGTGTCCATGTAAACTAGAAACGCAAAATTGTAGTGTCCACTCAAAATTGTGTCACCCATGAAAAAACATAATGAATTAATTTTAACAAAATAATGCCAAAATTAATGAAGTATAAAACAAAGTCTAACATTATATAGACCGTCATGATAATGTGTGTTTGAGAACATAAACAATAAAGAGTAGAATATAGACAATAACTAACCACATGGATGAAAATCCCTAACATTACAGACAGACAGATTGTAAAAGAAGAGGAGAACAAAGCATCGCAACCATTTTATATATTTGTTTTCTTGTACATTGTGTCTTGGTCAATGCCAAAAGGAGCGGGATGGAATCAAATAAGATAATAAAAAATTCTTTCTTCCAGTCAGTCAGTCAGTCAGTCATTGTCCAACTCACTATATCCTAACACAGGGTCACGGGGGTCTGCTGGGGCCAATCCCAGCCAGCACAGGGTGCAAGGCAGGAACAAACCCCGGGCAGGGCACCAGCCCACCTCAGGACTCACACACACACACACACACACACACACACACGCACACACACGCACACACACACACCAAGCACACACTAGGGACAATTTAGGATCGCCAATGCACCTAACCTGCATGCTTTGGATCGTGGGTTTTTCAGGGTTCTTTCTTTAAGAAATGGATCTGCATGTATCAAATAATGTTGTTTCAAGAGTCCTGATATGGAAACATGAATTATAAGCATATGATCATGCCTCAATTGCTCCCATGTCTGTTGTTACACCATCCACCTCTCTTTGATTAGCAGTGGCAGTTACTCAGCCCTCACTTAGGAGTCTACCTGATATTTAAGTACCTTTCATATTTTTTTCTAGTTCATGTTGAGTTTTTGCCCTGAAGCTCTCATGCCAAGGCTTCATCTTTCAGCCTTGCAGTTTCGCCTGTGTTTATGCCCAAGTAATTTAATAAATTCTAGCTAAATCATTTTTGTTATTGCTTATATGCAATTGATATGTATGTCTACAAGTCTATCTATAGTCTACTCCACATCATTAAATCCATCTTTAGAGAATTTATTTTTTATCCTTCCATGCTTGGCAAAGTCCTCCACATCAAAGGCTTCCATGGAGGAAGAACATTGGAACTAGAAGTGTGAGTAACCCAAGCTCGCTTTACAGAATATTTTGGCCCCTGCTGAATATTAGAAAGGAACGGCTGCCACAGGGTTGCCTGCCACTTCAAATGCTAGCTGTGTCTAAGAATTTAAGGGATATCTGGGGCCACTTGTTGTAGTTCTTGGCAGACGATCCTAAGAGCTTCAGAGGACAGTCCTGACTCCAGACGTGAGTGGAGAATATAATCCTGAATTGATACCTTTCCAACACACCTCAAGTGGATTCGGAGTCAGTAAGGATGGCAAGAGCCTAACTGACAGTCATCTTCCATCAAGAGAGATTAGAAGAGAGAACAGTGAGAAGGGAAATAACCATTAAAGGTACTTTGTGGAAGGCAAGTGGAGAAGCAATCCACCCTGGCACATAGGGAAAGAGTTAATAAGGGTTTTCTTTTCTTCTGACTGTTTTTGTGCCTTGTGTTCTCCACTGTTTATGTATTCTCCCTTTTCATTTATTTTTTTAACCCCTCTTCTACACACCATCGTCTCACAGATGATTAGCTTTAGATGCCTAAGACAGCATGAGAACCTAACTTGGGAAACACAGAGTGTGCAGCAGCATGGCTCATATATAGTAATTTCTTCATAATTTTCACATTTCTTTCATATTTGCTTTACTTGTTGTGGCGGATGGCTGGGGATCCTGTGCAGCCTGGATACCTGGAGGGACCGGGAAAGGGACAATGCCTCCCCTGGGCCACAAGAGGGCAGTTGCCCCGGGTCTGCGTGGGGGCCACGGGATCAGAGCTTGGAAGCTCAACCCTGTTGGGGCCTGCCAGGGGGTGCCCGAAGGACTATGTAGCCCTGGAATGCACCACAACTGGAAGAAATTCCAGGTGCGGCACTTCCGCCACACCAGGATGTGTTATAAAAGGGGCTGCCTCAGTCCATCAGTGGGGCCGGAGTCAGGTGGAAGAGGACAGAGCTTGCGAGGAATGGGATAAAGGCGGCAATAGAGGGAGAAGAAGAGAAAGGACTGTGAGCTTTACTACTGATTTGTGTTTGTTTGGTGCTGTGTGCAGGAGTGAAAATTAAAGTGCGTGTTTTGGGACTTCTGGCTGTCTCAGTGTCTGTCATGTCCGGGCTTCTTTCACATTGTAAACTAATGAGAATGTCAATAACATAAAAGATTTAGGACTTCAGCCAAAAGACCCTGTTTAATGTGAAAAAAGTGAACCAAAAAAATTAAAAGAGAGATGCATATAGCACAGAGAATGGACACATTGCTAAATCTGTTGCCTCCTTTACACCTTGATTATTATGTCCTTTTCCTGTTGTCTTTAACCTGTCACTCAAAAAATGCTGATTTCATTAACATTTATTTTTCATAGTTTATCTGTTAAGTAAACATTCTAATAGGATTTTTTTCTCCACTTAAATCGTACACACTAATATTTTCCTTGTTATGATTGTTTCATTAGTCATATATTTTAAGTGCTAAGAAAAGTGTTTGCCAAGCAAAAGATTAACTGCCATTACCAAAGCAACCTTAATCATGTGGCATGTTGACAGACCCCCTGGGGCTGCTTGTCCCATCTGTTTTATGGTGGCCGGCCTGTCCTTTGATCATTTACATATATCAAAATATTCTTCTAACTTTTTTGTTGCTGGCAGGCATCTACTCATGAAGTGTAGTGAGGAGGATATAATTTATGATTCAGAGGCAGAAAGAGTTATTTCATTTAATTATTTTTTTGTGATCAATTTTTTATTGAATCACAAGATAACTAAAGGCAAACCAATTACAAAGGGAATATTGCAATCAACAGCGCCAAAAAGACACCTAATCTCCCCAATAATAGTCAGGGAAAATGTAGAAGAAAAAATAAAGTATAAAACTAACCACACCACCTAGAAGAATGAAAAGAATAATATTAATTGGGCCCTCAATGAAACAAAGAACAAAGATAAAGGTTTGGGTCACCCTCAGGCAAACCCTGTCTCTCTATTATGATAAAAAAATCTTGGGAGACAAGACTTTTTATCCTGCAACAAGACATGATGTTTTGAAGAGAGTCACTTTCACGTTCCACGATGATGAGACTTTTTGCCAAGAGATTTAACCACGCCCGGGGCCGGAAATAAAAGACAAAGAGTAGATGACAAAGTAGAATGTCGTAAATGTCGTTTCAAAAACGTTTGGCACGATACACATGCAGAACAGTGTCACACACTTGCGAGTAGGAGGCAGCTGAAGGGCTTAAGTAATGGTAATACCACATCTGACCAGGAGGCAGCAGGGTGCACTAACTGTCTTTCTCTCAGTTCCCTGAAGACCTTTCCCGAGAAATCCTGCCAGGTTCCGGTACCTCAGAAGAAGTCACGTCCGGTCCAGATGACGTCACTTCCGGAGTCTGGGACCCTTTGATGATGCCATTTCCAGTCCAGATGATGTCACTTTTGAGTCCGGGGCCTTTGATGACGTCACTTCCGGGTCTAGCCCCTTCAATTATGCCATTTCCGGGTCTGGCCCCTTCGATGACATCACTTCCTATATGGGCCTTTAAAGCCGCCATCCTTACCACCAAGGAATCAGTTCTGTTTTGGACTCAGTATTGTGAACATCTCTGTCAATTTCAAATCCTTTTGTTCCCCTTCCCCTAATTGACGTTCCCTTTGAAAGAATAGGGATCGATATAGTGGGACCCTTAGAGCCCTCAGCCCGAGGACACAAATATATATTAGTCCTCGTGGATTATGCGACCCGATACACGGAAGCTGTTCCTTTGCGATCAGCTACATCTAAAGCACAGGAACTTGTAGGGGTCTTTGCGCAAGTTGGGTTCCCTAAAGAAGTCCTAACAGAGCAGGGGATGCCTTTCACCTTGGAAACGTACAGGGAAACGGCCAAATTACTGAAAATAAAGCACTTAAAGACCACAGTGTATCATCCTCAAACTGATGGTCTAGTAGAGAGGTTTAACCAGACTCTAAAGAAGATGCTTCGCAAGGTGGTCAGTGGAGATGGGAGGAATTGGGATCAACTCCTCCCTCTCATTCTATTTGCATACCGGAAAGTCCCACAAGCCTCTACGGGGTTCTCACCCCGGGGTATATTAGATATTTTAAAAGAAGGTCGAGAAGGAGAGGCTCTTCCCTCTACAAATATATTGGAATATATCGTGATAGATTTGGAAAAATTCAGCCTGTTCTAAAAAGTCATATGGAAGAGGCACAAGCAGCACAGGCCCATTATTATGACCGTCGGCACAAAGCTCCGAGAATTTCCATCCAGGAGATTGTGTCATGGTGTTGGTTCCCACCTCCCATTCCAATTACTCGCCCATTGGCAAGGCCCTTATGAAATTAAGGAGAGGAAAGGGCTTGTCGACTGTTTGGTGAAACAAACCAATCGTTGACCAAACGAGCGGATTTATCATGTGAACTTGCTGAAGCCGTGGAAAGAAAGGGATCCCAATCCATCCTCCGCTCAGCCACGCTCATTCTTTTGCTCTAATAGACACCCTTAATTTCAGCAAGGAATTAACTTTCAGACAGAGACGGGGAGCTGGAGTCAGCTATCCTGTCTGTTCCAGAGGTGGTGAGTGAGAAACCTGGAAGTACCTCTCTGATTGTGCATGGACATAGTGACTGAGCCTGGAGTTATCATCCGAGAGCACCCTATATACTCCCAGAGGCAAAGAAAGTAGAAGTGGAGCTGGAAATCAAGTGAATGCTGGAACCAGGAGTGATAGAGTAAAGTTTTAGTCCCTGGTCCAGTCCAATCGTCTTGGTTAGTAAGCCTGACGGCAGTTGCAGGTTATGCAATGACTTCTGCTGGCTTAACCAAGTCTCCCAATTTGATGCTTATCCCATGCCTCGCGTGGACAACCTCCTCGAAAGGCTGGGCCAAGCAAGGTTCTTGACCACACTTGACATGACAAAGGGCTACTGGCAGATTCCTTTAACTAAACGGATTCCGCAAGAGGGTGAAGATGGCGTTTAGCACCCCTAGCGGACACTGGCAGTATTGTGTCCTTCCATTTGGGTTACATGGGGCTCCTGCGACTTTTCAGCGTCTGGTGGACAAAGTGCTCCGACCCCATAATGCATATAGTGCTGCCTATCTGGATGACGTCATCATCTATTCCAGCACATGGAAGGAACGCATACAGCAAGTCAGAGCATTGTTACGGACACTAGGAGAAGCCGGGCTCTGAATCAATCCAAAGAAATGTTTCTTTGGACTGAAAGAAGCTAAATATTTGGGCTACCTGGTGGGTCGGGGCACCATGAAGCCACAGTGTTCAAAAATAGATGCCATTTTAAAATGGTCCCATCCGCAAACCAAGCAGCAAGTCCAAGCATTTCTCGGATTAGCCTGGTACTACCGCCGGTTTGGACCTCGGTTTTCTGAGAGAGCGGTGCCCTTGACTGATTCGACGAAGAAAAGAGCTCCTAACGGTGTGGTATGGACTGACAAGACGGAAGCTGCGTTCTGTGACTTAAAACAGGCTCTTACTTCAGCACCAGTATTAATCGCTCCTAATTTTTCTCTCCCTTTCATTCTCCAGACGGATGCTTCAGACACAGGCCTCGGTGCTGTGTTGAGTCAAAGTGTTGATGGTGTTGAACACCCCATTATGTACCTAATGCCGGAAACTGCTGGATCGAGAGACCAGGTACGTGGCGGTGGAAAGGGAAGCCCTGGCAATTAAATGGCCGATTATGCAGTTTAGGTACTACCTCTTGGGCCAACAATTCACTCTAGTGTCGGATCATGCTCCTTTACAGTGGATGGCCCTTCACAAAGAGTCGAATCCATGGGTCACTAGGTGGTTTCTTGACCTACAACCTTACAAGTTTTCGCTCATTCATCGTAAGGGCTGTCTCCATACCAACGCTGATGCCCTCCTCTCATGCTCACAACCTCTTGGTGCAGGTTTCCCCGATGGGTCCTGGGCTTAAGGGGGGGCCTTGTCACACACGTGCGAGTAGGAGGCAGCTGAAGGGCTTAAGTAATGGTAATACCACATCCGACCAGGGGGCAGCGGGGTGCACTAATTGTCTTTCTCAGTTCCCTGCAGACCTTTCCTGAGAAATCCTGCCAAGTTCCAGTACCTCAGAAGACATCACTTCCGGTCCAGACAACGTCACTTCCGAGTCTGGGGCCTTTGATGACGTCACTTCCTATATGGGCCTTTAAAGCCACCATCTTACCACCAAGGAATCAGTTCTTTTTTGGACTCAGTATTGTGAACATCTCTGTCAATTTCAAATCCTTTTGCAGTCAGGGATATTATGTGGGTGGCTGCCCCAAACCTTTTTATGATGTCTGGTCTGTGTTTTTATCACAGCAGGTTAGAGAAAATGAAAGTACTAAAATTCGAAAGTCTCAAAAAATGATAATAAAGATTGCATTAGCGCAAACAAACAGAAATTATTACTCGGCCGAAATAACAGAACAGCAAAAAGAGATTTTATATATTGTTCGGATTTAAATTTTAAGTCGGAGACTTGTAGAACGTCTAATTCATGTTGCTATCAGGGAAAAAGTAGTTGTTTTTTTCCCAATGAAGAGGCATATCCGCAAGAAATTAAAAGATTTGTTGTTTGGTGAAAGTGAAATTCATACACACTGTCAATGCTTGGGGTCAGAGAGGTTGTACAGATACACAGGAGATTTTAGAGACAGAAACATTATTCAAACACTTCAAACAAACATAGTCTCTTTCAGGAGTGAATCGAGCTCCATGTGTAGTCAGAGGGGACTGTTTCCATCTCTCAGTTAAAAGAATAGAAAATCTTCCTCCTCATAGAGGTGCGCCTCGGGAGCAGGACCCCTCAACAGGAGCAGAGGATGTCTGGGGGAGAAGAGAGACAAGGCAGAGAGAACAAAAGGACAGCTGTTGTATAGGCTTTTAAATGTTTGATGCGATGGACGAGATGTTGATCATGCGGCACAGCAACAGCGGCAGCAAGCCAACAGCTGATTGAGCAAAGAGGAGGTAAAAAAACAGTACTTGTTTCCCATTATATCACCATTTAAGAGGGGTTTTGGAGGAGCAACCACGTCTCCTTGGGGTGTGTTCAGCCCCCCCTCTTCACAACGCGAGCAGAAGAGACGCGAAGTGGCTGGCGTGTAGCACAGAGGTGAGCGAAGCAAATTTTTGTATAACAAAGTAATACACACACATTGACATGTAGTCAGATAAACGTCTTCCAGATGGGAGTTTATCATTAAATTGGGAAAAGATGGCAGTGGTGCCAGTTATGAAGTGAGTGTGGTGGAAGGGGCAGGTCTAGAAGTGATGTCATGTGCCCACAAGATGTTGGTTTCTGGATCTGCAGAGGGAAGGAGAGAAGTGTTACAAAACAGTACCAACCCTTGGCTTGGGGTGGAATTACAAGTCGACAGGCTCTGAATTTGTCTCTTTGCCACATGTGTGTGACAGGGACCTAGACAACCAGGTTTTAATTGACTGAGCTGAAGAAGACCAGTTCTTGATGGATTTAATTGAAGCACAACTGATTCGGCATAAGGACAGTTTTTTAATTTATATAGAAAAAAAAAGTTTGACAGAGATTACAAGGGGCACAGTGACTCAGTAGTTAGCACTGCTGCATACAGCTCCAGAAACCTGTGTTTCTTTCCCAGCCAATTCCCTGTCTGCATGGAATTTATACATTACACCCATGTCTGGATACCTTTTCTGCAAGTACTGTAGGTCTCTCCCACATTCCAAAGGCATACTGTACATTACAGGTTAGGATGAAATGGTCCCATTCTGCATTATTTCCTTCCTTAAGCCCAATACTTCTAATTCCCCAAATCCTTTTACAAAATGAGCAGGTTCAATAAGATCTTTCCCATATTCCAAAGACATCCTGTACAGTACGTTAGGTTAATATAGTCAAATTCTGAATTAGTTCCTATCTTAAAACTAATACTTCAAATTCCCCAAATCCTGCAATAAAATGAGTAGATTTAAAATATGGAAGGATAGGTACAAGATGTCATGACATTCTACTGCCATCTGCTGGAAAAATTAAACACTTAATCTCCTTGATCTTTGACAAATGTTTCTTTGATCATTGACAAATCTCAATCTCTTTGCCCTATGACAAAAAGAAATGGAAAATAACTTTTCAAATACTGGAAGAACTTTTTCAGTGGATTAAATACAGAGGATTTTATGCAATTTAGGCACCCCCCCCCCCCCCCCCCCCCCCATAGGCTACACTAACACTTAATAACAGCAAGGTTATTAAATAAAATTACTTAAAAAATCGAAGCAGGAGTAAACTTGTCATATTTAAATTTGCCTTTGTCAAATGTTGTTTTGCATCTCTTTTAACAATTGAACATCTTTGTGAACTCCACTGTACACTACCAAATGGACAACAGCAGTCCAAATTGTTAGTTTTATATCCTTAATGCAAATACTTCAGCATGAATCAAAGTGATTTTGTAAAACACAGCCTATAGTGAAAACATCATAATTTTCCATACCACTAGTATTTAATGTAATGAAAGTGTTAAATGTTTCTTAGGTTCAAACTGGCTGGAGAACAACCAACAGTTATTACATTCACCCATAGACAGTAGATGGGGGAATGTGTCTAATACTTCATACCTTTCATCTTAGCTTTTATGATTCTGCATTCATATTTTTTTCTTGGGTTTAATACATTTTTCTTACTAATGTTATATAATTTCCTGAGGTTTTAGAAACTTATACGTCAGTTTCACTTGTTTTAGTGTTTTCAAATTGATTCTGGTAAGTTTTGTCTTGACTGTTTTATTTTTATACAATGCTATTCCTGAAGGATCACATGATCATGACTGTCATGGCTTTGACATCATCCATCTTCTGGTATAAATATGTCAGCTATCGACAGGTTCAATATCACTTGGTGGATCAACTTTTTTTAAAAGCAATTCTTAAAATCTGTTTGTGCTTCCAACTTTCAAACAAAGTTTAGAATTCTGTGCTGCTTTGGTTTTCAGCTCATGATTTTGTAATTAAACAAGAAGACACTCTAGTCCCCAAACCCATTTTTTGGCTTTGTCCTTTTGGTTAATCTCAGACTATCCATTTCTCTCATGCCATTAATTTCAAATCTTGGCCATTTTTTTTCTTCTGTCAAGTCACAATTTATCAGGTTTTCCTTTGCACTGATTGCTGCCATTTATGTTTAATAAGACCAGCATCTTTAGAAATAATTGCTCACCAAAAAGTTCTATTTTTTTGTTAGCAAAATAAAGAATTCTGTATCTAACATGATGAAGAAAGAGTTGTGTACAATTTCCTCTGTTAAATCTGCTGACAATAAGTCTACCTTTAACCTAGCCATGATATAACACTTGTGGATAAAATGTGCTATTTCAGTGAATTGCTTATCTTTGCAGCTGGGTTATAATGCTGATTATTCCATTAGTAAAATCTATGTGGTAGGTTGTACAATAACAGGAGTCTGGATCCAAGACCTGTCCAGTCACAGTGTTCAATTTGCACATTTGTCCTTTGTCTGAGTGGATTTTTATGCAGATATTCTTCTTTTATTTCCACATACTGAAGGCATACATGTTAGGCTGATGGAAGATATTAAACTACTCTGGTGTGTAGGAGTGTGGGAGTGTATGTGTGAGGCTCCTTGTCTGAAGATGGTTCATGCCTTTCACTCATTTCTGCCAGGGTGAAAAAAGGATAGGTGCAGCAAAACAAACGGACTGTTTGAATCATTACATTATTTCCCCAACCCTTTTTTTCTGACAAATACATCTTGCGACCAGTGCTAGAGTGACTATACTGGAAAAAGTGGGTTTTGAAAATAAATTAAATTAGTTACCATTCATAAAGATGTAATATCCTTGAAGTAGATCTGACCTGTATCTCTGCGATGGACTGGTACCCTGTCCAAGGTGTCTTCCTGCCTTGTGCCCTATGCTAGCTGGTAAAGGTTCTAAAACCCCTAATCAAACTGTGACTCTGTTCATGACAAAGCAGTTTAAAAAATTACTGACTGACTGAGCTTTACGTATTGTACTGTAGGTCATAACAATGAAGTCAGTATGATTTAAATAAATAGAACACATCTATACATTATTGATTGCAAATATATCTCCCGTTCATTAAATGATAGAACACAGCAACCAAATAGAAGATGCAGTATTTAGCTGACCAGGAAACTAAATGCCACTGAAGGCTTAGATTTTCCACATCAGAAGCTGAGATGGGGAGAAGGAAAAAGGAACAAAAGATGAAATTGCATCTAAAGAAAAAAATTGATGGCTATTAAATAACAAAGAAATAGAAAGGGCGATATATATGACAGATGTACAAAAAGAGATTGATAGATGGGCGCTGCTCTTTTGGTGACTGTCAGCAAGTCTGTTCATCTCTGCCATTGTCTGAGTTTTGAAGAACTTTTTACTTGTTTGGATTAATTATTAAATTCTAGGATCATGTTCTGCAGTAAGACATTTGTCACTTAATTTGTCAACCAGTCACATGAAAGTTTAACACCAATTACTTTCTCAGGTTGCTGGTGTCTTTCCTCTTTTTTTTGTTTCTCATTTCAAACACCTCTGCTGGCTTTTAAGACTACTTTCTGTATTTTTTTCCCTAGGGGTGCCTCCAACCCAGAGAAGTGACTTTTTACAAGTGACCCCACCAGGCCGGAAACACTTAAGCAACATTGCACCTTGGTATTTTCTATTTAGTGGTCGTGTGTGTGTGGTCATATTCCTGTCAGTTTCATACATATTTTCAGAAATAGTAGTCAAGACACGTGGAGTTTGCCCCACCAGGCCAAGACAAGACCCCAGTATTGTAGAGCTTCCAGGAGTAGTTCTAATAAAAGAAGTCCCACCAGCTCATTAACAAAGGACGAGGTGTTGCCTTTTGTGAAAGTTTAGCACCCATTACTTTCTTCTGTCTTTCTTATTTTTTTTTTTGTTTTTCGTTTCAGTCAACTTTGCTGGCTTTCCAGCCTGTTTGCTTATTGTTTTATTCCCCTTTGGGTGCCTCCAACGTGGAGAAGTTCCATGCGTGAGAAGAGAATTTCTAGAAATTACACCACTAGGCAGGCAACACCTAAGCCATATTACATCTTGATAGTTTCTTAATGATGACTGTGTGTGCAATCCTATTGCTGTCAGTTTGATATGTGTTGGGCTTCCTCAGCTGGGGATATGTGCTGTATACCCTACATGTCTAAACTTTTACAACACCTCCTTTCTATGGAATTGTGCTCAGTGGCACAATGGTGGAGAAAAAAATAAGTCAAGGAATTTTGTACAAACTTTTATTCACATATTCACAAACTTGTCTTCTGATTGGTTTGTGACTTTGGCTCTGTTCGATCTCTTCCCATCAGAGTATGTTCCACTTTCTAATTGTCTTTGGATTGTCAGGGACAGTGGTACTCACTGTCTCTTTGATTTTTTTTTTTTTACCATTTCTCTAAATGAAAGACCTACACTTCTAAGGATAATAATGCTGTGCCTCTCATTTCATTAGTTAATTGCCGTTTTGTTGCCACTATCACTGGAATGTACAACTTTCTACAGTGTAATATTGTCCAACTAGTACTTTTCAGGGTGTAGTGACACAATCAGTTCCAACTCCTCCTTAACACTGACAGAGAGTTTTGAAGTAGTCAACAGAAGTTGGGACACCTGTGCAAATTGTTTAGTTCAACATAGAGAAAAGTCAAGCAAAATGACACCAGTTAGCCAATAAAAAGTGTCATTTTGCTTGACTTTTCTCTACATTCATAATGGCTAACACGGTACAACACTCTAGTACTACAGACATATTAGTTCAACATGCAAGGTTTAGTTTACTTACTTCAATTGCTGCAAAATATCCGTAAGTTGCAATCTATTAGTTGTTCCCTGAAGAAAGCCCTTTTGTAATATTCTGAATTTCCCTTTCCTTTCAGTTTTTGCAAACTTTAAATTTAAACTTCTGGCAGTTTGCTGCTTACTCTTTTACCATTTTTGGTCATTCATTGCATTTTCACTGATGAAATCTGAAGAAAAATTGGAAAAATGAAGCTTTTTGAAGCTAAAACTTTTGACCAGGTAGTGTATTAAAAACATTTTCGTAATTAGTGCCCAGGACAGGTGGGGTAAGCCCCACTGGGCCAAATCATGACCCCGGTATTGTAGAGTTTCCGGGAATAGTTCTAACAAAACAAGTCCCACCAGCCCATTACCCAAGAACGAGCTGGCTAGGAAATTAGATTGGCCAGCACCGGCTGTGTTTTACCTATCAAATAGCTCTTTTATCAGCCTATGCAAATGAGGTATTGACTTTTGTGAAAGTCTAACACCCATTACTTTCTTTTGTCTTTCCTATTTTTTGTTTTGTCTCTCGTGTCAGCCACCTCTGCTGCCTTTCCCACCTGTTTGCTGATTTTTTCCCCTAAGGGAGCCTCTAACCCAGAGAAGTCCCATTTTCGAGAAGCAACTTTCAAGGAGTTACCCCGTCAGGCCTGCCACACCTAAACCCTGTTATATCTTAATGGTTTCTTTGTCATAACTGTGGGTGTGGGTGTGGGTGTGGGTTTGGGTGTGGGTGTGGGTGTGTGGGGTCTTATTCCTGTTTGTTTGATATGTGGTGGTTTTTCTCAGCTGGGCTTTGCTGCATGTTAAACAGATGTTTGGGAATAGCAGTCAAAATCATCGGGCTTTGTTCTGTCACCCTGATGCTCAATAACAGTATTGTGAAGCTTCTTGGACTGGTTGTGAAATAAGATATCCCACTGTCCCATCATGTAGGAAAGAGGTAATTAGGCAGGAACAGAGAGAGATAAAACACACCTTGAAGTTTTTCTTACAAAGCCTTGATAGGTGTCTGAAGCAGATATGCCTCCTTCCTTTCAACCTGTCTATTAATATCCACTACTGTGGCTGTGGTGCACCCTTCAGAAGGGTGTGGGGTTGGCTTCCTCATCTGGGACCGTCTGCTGTATACACTACCTGTCTAAACTTGTAAAACAACTAATTTTTATGGCAATTTGCTCATTTTAGTGTCTTCCTTTTTCATGAAATCAAAGCATACAAGAAATAAACAATGGCAGAGAAAAAAATAAGTCAAGGAATTTGGTACAAAATTTTATTCACATTATTAATTCATCAAAGTAGCCACCTTTGGCTGATATAATCACCCGAGTCTGGTAACCCTTTGGATTCATCTCTTCTTCAAGCTGTTGTGCTGTGAGCCCCCTATCATGCAAGCTGGTGACCCTCAGAAGCTTGTCTTCTGATTGGTTTGTGACTTTGGCTCTGCTGGATCTCTTCCTATCAGAGTATGTTCCACTTGTCTTTGGATAGTCAGGGACAGAGGTCACTGTCTCTTTGGTTTTGTTTTTACCATTTCTCTAAATGAAAGACCTACACTTCTAAGGGTAATAATGCTCTGTCTGATTTCAATAGTTAATTGCCATTTTGTTGCCATAATCACCGAAATTTACAACTTTCTACAGTATAATATTATCCAACTAGTACTTTGCAGGGTGTAGTGATACAATCAGTCCCAACGCCTTAACACTGACAGAGGGTTTTGAAGTAGTCAACAGAAGTTGGGACACCTGTGTAAATTGTTTGGTTCAATTTGCAAGGTTTAGTTTACTTCAATTGCTGCAAAACCTCTATAGGTTGTAACCTATTAGTTGTTCCCTGAAGAAAGCTCTTTTGTAATATTTTGAGTTTTCCTTTCCTTTCAGTTTTTGCAAACTTTAAATTTAAACCTCTGGCAGTTTACTGCGTACCCTTTCACCATTTTTGGTCTTTCATTGCATTTCAACTTATGAAATCTGAAAAAAAAAATGGGAAAAACCAAGGTGTTCTAAAACTTTTGACCAGTATAGCATTAAAAACGTTTTCATAATTAGTGACCAAGACAGGTGGGATTTGCCCCACTGGGCTGAGGCATGACCATGGTATTGTAGAGTTTCTGGGAGTAGTTCTAACAATAGTGACTTTCTAGGAGTGACCCGTACTTTAAAACCATACTGTGACAGTGACAGTATGGTCTTATTCCTGTTTATTTGATATGTGGTGGATTTTTTCAGCTGGGCTTGTTTGCTGCATGTTAAACAGCTGTTTGGGGATAGTAGTGAAAGTAAGCAGGCTTTGTTCTGTCACCAATCTCAGTATCGCGGAGCTTCTGGGATTGATTCTGCCCTGGCAGAACAATTCCCCAGAAGAACAACTGTACAACCTATGTGACTGGGAAAACCACATCATCAAAGACAGTCCAAAGTCCTATGTGAATAAAATTAAAACAAAGGAGGCAATAGTGATTCACATAGACTTGGGAGAAGAAGATGAAGAGGAGAAATAAGAGGTGGTAAGTCTTGCACTTTTTTGACACCAGTGGCAAAAGTTAAAACCGGGACACCAAGCACAGTCCCTGAAGATGGCGAGAGTAAAACCCATGAAGAAGACACAATATTCCTATTCTCCCTGCCCAAAGAAGAGTTGGATAGAATAAAAGAATTAGATAAAAATGTAGAAGGGAGATTACAAACTACAAGAGTGCAAGCAAAAGAAATCCAAACAATCTTTGAAGACACACCAAGCATCTCACCGATAGGTAGTTGGTCAAAACCAGAAAAGATTCAGCAAGAATGGTATGACCTCTCAACAGAAGAAGAAAAGGTAGACCTGGAATCTAAAACACTTGTGCAAGAGAAAAGTGCCATGGAGGAAGGTTCCCGATTTCTCCAGAGAGAGGAAATTAAAGACTTTTAAAAACATATATGAGGGAGAATAACAAGAAGAGGGAAAGAGAAATGGTGAAAGAAGAAAGAAAGAAAAGCAGAGAAAGGAAACAACTAGGCACAAACCAATGAAAATCGGCAATGATCCCATTGGCCCCATATAGACGTGGGAAAAGATGAAAAAGAATACTCAAGATTTGAGCATATTGATTTCACTGAGCAAGCGTAATGCTTAAATCAGTTTTTGATACAGGAGAGATTTTTTGTACAAAAGAATATAGGGAATATTTAAAATAAAAACTACTAAATCCTGGGCCAGATAATCTTAGTGGAAGGCAGTTAAAATTTTTTGTAGAGGATGTCTGTTTGCCTTTTTTTGTCCTCTTAAATGACTTCAGGCTCTAACATCACTGGCAATGAAATTATTTAAAAAACTTAAAGAGAAGGCTGACAAAGAAAAATTGGAATATTTTAGATCCACTTCATTTTCTCTGCCAGCCTAAGAGGGGAACATAGGACACCACTGTCACTTTGCTTCACCTTTTGAATAACCACTTAAAGGGCATCAAGACTCTTCAAAGTCTCCTCTGTTTTGTAGACTTGCTATCATCATTTAATGCCACTCTGCCCCACCTTCTTGCACAGAGGTCTCTCTATGATATAAAAAAACTTGGGACAAGACGAGACCTGTTCAGAGAGACGAGACATGACCTTCTCAGAAAGACACTTTCATGTCCGGTGAGACTAGACTTTGTGCCAAGAGATTTAACCACGCCCAGGGCCAGAAAAAGACAAAGAGTAGATGACAAAGTAGAACTTCGTAAAGAATTCAAAAACATTGGCATGATACACATGCAGAGCAGGGTGGAGATAATGGAAGTAGGAAAATTCAAAAGTCTCAAAAAAATGATAGTAAAGATCGCATTAGCGCAAACAAATGGAAAATATTACTGGGTGAAATAACGGAACAGTGAAAAGAGATAGAATAGTGTTTGAGGATATCTGGGGGAGAAGAGAGACAAGGCAGTGAGACAAAAGGACAGCTGCTGTACAGGCTTCTAAACATTCAAAGTGCCGCACGAGAAATGCCATCCTCCAGAAATGACCCTCTATATGCCGCAGCCAGGTGTTACGTGGGCGACCCCTTGGCCTGGTCCAACCACTCAGGTCCCCAACAATGAGGATCTTACAAGCTGGATCACTCTCGGGGAAACAGCCTTCACCCAAAAGAAATGATCCAAGACCAGACAGTGGTGATTGTAGAAAGTTATGAAGATTTGGGGAAATTTATAGATTCAAAACTGACATTAAATGAAAATATAAAAGCCATCTGCAAAAGGGAAAGCAGCACCTCTTCTGTCTAAGGAAACTGAGTCTTTTTAATGTGAGTCCTACCATTATGCCACTTTTTTATAAAAGTTGTATTGAGTCAGTCTTCACCTCTGTTCTGCTGGTCTGGTTTAGAAATCTTAATGTCAAAAATGAAACAAATCAAATTGTAAAACAAAGCAGTAAAATAACATCTGAACAGTCCAATTTCACAGATCTGTTTAAAAAGCAAGTATTACAGAAAGCAGAATGTATTTTGCCAGACAGGACTCGCACACTGCATTCTAAATTTCCATTGTCAGATCACAGGTTCCAAGGTTAACAAGCAACTGGTTCCAATACTCTTTCATTCCAAATGCTATTAATGTTCTAAAGAAGTTCAATTTTAATAAACCTCCACAGGCTTATAATCACAGAATGAACAGTCAACATTCGCATCAATCTTCACTCAAGTCCTAATGTTAGTTTATTCTAATATGTTTACTCTAATGTTCCACAATAAGTATTATGCTCACTGCTATATTTTATTTGTATTGAGTTTGTTTGTTGGCTGTTTACTTTGTGTTTTTAATGTTATATCATGGCCTTTCTGTAAAACCTGCTATGAAATAAACAGACTTGACACACTCAAAAAAAGGTTTGGGGCAGCCACCTGTATAATATCCCTGGCTGCAAAAGGGTATGTAAATGGCACTGATGTGCATAGGTTGGAGTCCACAATTGAAATGACTTCTTAGTAAAATTATGGCAGCTTTAAAGGCCAGAAACAGAAGAACAGGAAATGACATTCTTCAGGGTGCCGGAACTGGAAGTGATGTTCTTTGGGTCAACAGAACCGGAAAGGACATTTTTCAGGGCGCTGGAACCAGAAGTGACATCATCAAGGGTGAATCAAGGGTGAATCAGGCAGGGTTTTCCTGTGTTTGGACTGCAGATGCAACAGAAGAAGGTTTAGTGCATCCTGCCACCCCTTGGACTGGCGTGAAATTACCTTCTCTTGGTGCATATAGCTCCTTCCTACTCACACGTGTGTGACACTGCTAACAAACCAAATTTCCCTCTTGGGGCAATAAAACCGAATTAAATTGAAGTGTGAGCAGTACTATATCAGATAACATCCAGTAGCATCACTGAATTTCGTTATGATTATGACTACTCCGTTAAAGTTAAGAGTGGCTTCACTTCAAACACTAGGCCACAAAACTCTAAAAAGGCGTGAAAACATTAAGTGGGCAATAAAACAAAGTAGGTCTGATCCTGAAACTTAAGAAGTAGGCTTTGTGGACTGTACACCAAAATGAGGCCAAACGCTATAAATTCAAAAAATGGAAGAGGATTTGAAAATGAATGGATGGCATTTATTGATACCCTAGTACAACTAAACAGAAACAGATTCTTATAATAAAGGTTTATTCAAATATATTCTGCAAAACCAAATGCAAGAAGAAAAATCGAAAACAGTGGGCTAAAGAGAACAAAATGTTATTTAGATGATAAAAATCAGGGATGATATAAAGATATTCTCAATCGAAGAACAAACATCTTCTAGAAAATTTCATCCTGTGTGTCCACATTAGATGAGTTACTGTATGTGTGAAATAACTGCTTGTGTGGCAGAAAATGTGGTAGTTTGTTCAATCACAAACAAGCAACTTAGGTCACAACATTTTGAGGTGCCTTTCTTTGAAGAAAATGAATGTCAAAGCACTCTGTGACCCTCACTATGTGAAACATACTTCGCATTTTTGCTCAGCTTGATGGTTTTCCTCCCCATGGTATTGAAAATCAATGTGGTAATCCAATTATACTTTACAAAAAAAGGGAATAATGTTTCAATTAAAATGATGTACATGTAAATTCAGAACCTCTTATGTGGTGAAAGAAAAGCATTTCATGCTGGACAATATGACATCAGAAATACAAAGAATGGGAACACTCCTTCAGACAGTGAAGACTTTCTATAGACTGCCTTTATTAACTGTCTCAAGATGGGACAGACCAAAGCATCATCTTTTAAAACTGACAGGAGAACTTTAAAACAAAATCACAAACTAATCAAGATGGAGGACATCATCTAGGTAGTTATAAAAATTGCTGGTTAAACCATCAGTCCTGCAATAGATTTTTCAAGAAGTGAAGAATATAAAGGGCAACAAGGAACAAGACTGAGATGGAACTCCTGCAAAGCAACCACCAGGGCATCACCCTGCGCCACACTGTATGTATGCATCATATCCCATTTCACAATTCCAATTTATTTCTAGAAATCTGTTCAGAAGGGTTTTGATGGTAAACAAATATGTATTGTTAGAGAGGGTGATTACAAATGGGCCTAGATTCCCTCTGTGGCGGGCACGGGAGGGCTTCTCGCTGTCGAGGGGTGGAAACACCGTGAGCCGTCAGCTGAGTGGGCAAAGGGGCAGGGGTTACCTGCCTGCTTCCACTCCCGCAAGAGTCAAGCTGGAGGGGGTTGGCCGTGCTACAACTGCGGCCGCTGTGGCCACGTCTGGAGGTGTTGTCCAGAGAGGACGTCTGAGTGGCAGAGATGTCGTGGCAGCACCCCCAGACCTGTTCTTTTTGTTTCCACAGGGCAGAGCCATGGAGCCAAGGACGCCGACTCCCTGTCCTGGAGAGAACTGGCCTTCGCAGGGCATGCCGATGAGTCCCACAAGGCTCATTTGAGAGAGGGGCAATGTGGCGGGCGGCCGGGTCCCATGCCCGGCCGGGACACCCCTTCCACATATGTTCTGGGAGAGCAACCATGGGCGTCTCACTACCTCCCCCAGGTGGCAGCCTCCCTGGCTGACAATGGTGCCTCAGTTTCCCACAGGGTTTCATGGGAGATGGAGTTCTCCACAACCCTGTGGGGATCTGGGATGGCCACCAGGGGGTGCTGCATGGATCCCAGAGCCCACCTGGACACCTCTACAGTCCTGCCCGGAGATGCAATTAGCAACAGGTGATCAAGCACCTGGAGCACTTCTGGGTGGGCTATAAAAAGGGCCAGCATCCAACACTCAGGAGCCAGAATCGGGAGGAAGAGGATGAGGTTGCCTGGGAGGAGTGGTGGTGCCAAGGTGGAGAGAAAAAGTGTTTGTGTGTTGGCCAAGTGCTTTTGGGACTGTGTTGGGCCTGTGGGACAAGGGGAAGGCGTGCCCCACGGCTGAAGAGAAAAATAAAAAGTTTGTTGATTTTACATGAGCCTCTGCGTCAGTCTGTGCCGGGTCGGGCACTATATAGCACCTTATTACACCTCAAATCATCATAGAATAAAACACCATAATAACATTACTCTAAACTTACTAAAGAAAACAATCCCAGTTACACAAACTAAAAATACATATGCAATACAAATAAAATAATCTAAAAACTGATAATTTCTAAATGGCTAAATAGGTGCAGCAGAAAAGGCTATAAGAAGGAAAAGGCTAAAATAAATGCAGGTATAAAATGAATGCTATTATCATCATTTTACATTTGGTTCATATCTATATCCAAGGCACATTACAAATCAAAATACAGTACAATTTTTTTAACTACTGTGATAGAGGTACGGGGACCTTGCCCCACCAGGACGCCTAGAGATGGCAAGGACCGGGAGAGGAGCTATATTTTCTCCGGAATGCAAGAGGGTGACTTCCCTGGATTGTATGGGGGCCACAGAGCTTGGAAGCTCAACCTTATGGGAGGATGTGGCCATAACTAGGGGGCGCCTGGACAGCTCCGGAACTGTGGTCCGCAGCACTTCTGCCACAACCGGAGGTGCTGCCAGAAGAGGAGCTTGATGCCTATGCAGCACTTCCGACACACCTGGAAGTGCTACCAGTTGTTAATTGGGGAGCACCTGGAGTACTTCTGGGTGTGCTATAAAAGCTGTCACCTCACTCCATTCCAGGAGCTGGAGTCAGGTGGAAGAGGACAGAGCTTGTGTGCGAGGAGTGGAGGCAGCAGAAGAGAGAGAAGAAAGAGCATTATTGTGGCTAGTTTGTGCACTGTGTTGTTGTGCTGAAAATAAAACGTGTATGTTTTGGAACATTTGGAGTCCATGTCTGTCTGTGTCAGGTCGGCACCCATATAGCACCATGTTACAGTGGCATAGTCGGCAGGATTCCTGGCCGTCTGGAACGCAGGGACCTGCATTTAAATTTCTGTAACGAACCGGCACAGCGGCGTGAGACACGCGCCTAGCGAATAAGAGCATAGAGCGCGCCCCTGAGACAGCGCACCAAAGCGTGCACATGAGGCAGGGGATCCGTGGAAAACAAAGAAGGCTCTGTGAATACACCGCACCATCCATGGGAAGGAAGAGATCCAGGAGGGCTCCCAAAGCAGCGGGTGCCAGCTCGCAAGCCGTCACTAAGACAGCCCAGGTCGGCATGCTGCGGACTGAGGCCACCCGAAACACAAAAACTCTGGGAGGCGGGATCCGTGAGGAGGTAGGTGCTGGACCTGGGGGTGATTGGCCCAGGGGTTATTCCGCATTTTTATATGCCTACCTCCTAGATGGTGAACCATCGGATCCGCGCTGTTGGCCTAAGCACGTCGATCCATGGGACGACGGCGAGGCAAGCAATGGAGAGAGAGCGAGACTGACTTTGACCTCGGCTCGCTGCTCACAGAGAGACAACGGCTGGAGGATGAGCGCAGGGAGTCTCACCCCAATGATGTCATGTTGCTGGAGGAGGGGGCGCTGGAGAGCCAAGAAGACCTCACCGTGTCAGGTAAGGGGGTGAAGGGTGTGTGTCAGCTCCCCGCTGATAAAAGCATACAGGCGGGGACGGTGAACCTTCACCCCAATCCTGAAGAACACCCAAAGGGGCCTGCGGGCCCCCTACAGTGAAACTAACCTGCTTTGGGCTATACGGGAGTTGGAGGGCATCCTCATACCCATGCAGTCCCTTTTTCAGGTATAGCAGACTCTGCAGGAGACTAAGTAGAGGCTGGAGAAGAAGCTTGGTGTGCCTTTAGGGGCCATTCTTGGGTGGCTGTGGCAGCGATTCTCCAGCCTGTGTGATGCGGCGGTACAGGTGAGTGACACCTGTGCCATGCAAGAAAGGGGAGGGCGGAGCGAAAAGGCGGCAGTATTGGTCAGTTCTGCTTGCCAAGTAACCCTGCCTCCTACAAGAGACGCAGCTGCGATGACTGACAGCACAGCACAGGAGTGTGCAGGGAGGCAGCTGGTAGATATCGGCTGCAAAACAGCCTTGCCCTGTCTGCCGGCACCAGTCTTCGTGGGCGTCCAAAGGGGGGTACAGATGGCATGGGGTCCCTCTTCTTCCCGTAAGGGGACCCAGACCGTCGGTGTGCCCCAGAGCAGGAGGAGGACCCGGAAAAAGAAGAAGGGGACTCCTGACAGTGCGCAGCGTGAGCGGTCTGCTCGCAGACAGTGGAGGGCTGTGCTGTGAAGGGGCGGAGACACCATGAACACTCAGCTGGGCGGACATCGGGGCAGGATTTCCAGTCCTGCTTCTGATCCCGCAGGGTTCGGACTAAAGGGGAGCAGCGTTGTTACGAATGCGGCTACTGTGGTCATGGCTGGAGGGGTTGTCCCTGGAGGATGTCCAGAGGATGTGGACGTCGGGACAACTCCTCCCAATTTCTCAGTTATGTTTCCACAGGACAGGCCCATGAACCAGATGACACCATCTCCTCGTCCTGCAGTCCCCGCCAGGGGGTGCTGCAGCTGGGACTCCTGGGCCTGTATGGGCAGCGTATTCGCTACACCGGGAAGTGCAGCTGGAACTCGGCAATCAACCACCTGGAGCACTTCCGGGTGGACTATAAAAAGGCCCAGCAACCACCACTCAGGGGCTAGAGTCGGGAGGAGGAGGACGAAGCTTGATGGAGGAGTGGTGGTGTTTTGTTTGCTGTACTTGGGACTGTGTTGTGCCTGTGGCGGTCACGGGGAAGACGTGCCCCACAGGTGAAGAAAAAAAAAAAGTTTATTTATTTTATGTGTGCCTCACGGTGTCAGTCTGTGTCGGGTTGGCGCCCATATAGCACCTTGTTACACTACATATATTTTTACAATTTTACCAAAGTCAGACTGAGCAGCTTGCTCAGGACAAGGTTAGCAAAAAACTGGAAGGATTCTGATTTTAAGTTCAGTTGCTTACCCACTATGCCACATTGTCTGAAAACAATCGATAAATACACAGGATTTTTGACAAAACAAAAATTATGAGATCGACGTGGCTATGTGAGACAAAGTCACTAAATAATGAAAACTGATAAAAAGAAGAATATATTAGGGAACCACACAATAATAATGAAATGTCTCTTGTTTAAATATGTGCAGCACTTATTCAAATACAGTTTGTTAGAAGACCGTGATGTAAAATGGTGGAAAATGGAGAGCACAGATAAATATTACATTAAATTTACTAAATAACAGTTCATGGGAAGAGGTAAAAAATCTTGATAGACAGAAACAGGCAATTGATAGCAGGTGACAAAGTGGAAAGGACAACATTAAAGTCCGTAAAACACAGGATTTTAATAAGATGGGGGCACTAAAGGTGATTAAATCACCAAGGCCAGATGGCAAGTAAATAATTTACATGTACTAAACTGGAAAGAATATGCAATAAATCAATGGAAACAGGTGGGCTTCCTGTCTAGTCATTGGAAAATGAAAATGTTTTTGCAATTTTGAAAAATGGTAACAAATCAGATCAAGCTAATAAAAGGCCAGGAAGTATAGCAGATAATTTTTTGGGTTAGGTATATCTAATGAATAACAAAATTATTTTAATGAATCTGTATGGCTTTGGCAAAAGTATCTATAGTCAGATTAGTTTAGAAGAGTTTTAAATATGTAAAACATGCACTAAATTCAAAGAATAACTTACAGTTTTAGTAATATGGATTCCCTGAAAGCATTTGATCCAATACACGATGAAGGTTACAATTAAAACATTGAACTTAGTGGTTACTAGTAAGTAAAAAGCATTGCATATACAAAAGCAAGAATAGAGAATTGTATATAAAGGCACCAGTAATGGCACACTGTACGTTACACTTGACTGAAAGTGTTCTAGCTATTCTCACGCAATCAGTGTCTCTTTGTTGTCACTGGATAGCATTTTGTTCTGCCTCATTTGCCTTTGCAATTCTGGCACGTTTGGCCACTGATTGCCAACATGGATTAGCCTCTTCCTCAGTCTCATTTGCTCTTGCGATTCTCTTTTGCTCAGTGTCGGCCTGTCTTCGTTATATGGTCTGTTCTTTGCTCTTACAGTTAGGCCCATAAATATTTGGACAGAGACAACTTTTTTCTAATTTTGGTTCTGTACATTACCACAATGAATTTTAAATGAAACAACTCAGATGCAGTTGAAGTGCAGACTTTCAGCATTAATTCAGTGGGGTGAACAAAACGATTGCATAAAAATGTGGGACAACTAAAGCATTTTTTTAACACAATTCCTTCATTTCAGGGGCTCAAAAGTAATTGGACAATTGACTCAAAGGCTATTTCATGGGCAGGTGTGGGCAAGTCCGTTGTTATGTCATTATCAATTAAGCAGAATAAAGGCCTGGAGTTGATTTGAGGTGTGGTGCTTGCATGTGGAAGATTTTGCTGTGAACAAACAACATGCGGTCAAAGGAGCTCTCCATGCAGGTGAAAGAAGCCATCCTTAAGCTGCGAAAACAGAAAAAACCCATCCGAGAAATTGCTACAATATTATGAGTGGCAAAATCTACAGTTTGGTACATCCTGAGAAAGAAAGCAAGCACTGGTGAACTCAGCAATGCAAAAAGACCTGGATGTCCACGAAAGACAACAGTGATGGATGATCGCAGAATCATTTCCATGGTGAAGAGAAACCCCTTCACAACAGCCAACCAAGTGAACAACACTCTCCAGGGGGTAGGCGTATCGATATCCAAGTCTTCCATAAAGAGAAAACTGCATGAAAGTAAATACAGAGGGTGCACTGCAAGGTGCAAGCCACTCATAAGCCTCAAGAATAGAAAGGCTAGAATGGACTTTGCTAAAGAACATCTAAACAACAACAACAACATTTATTTATATAGCACATTTTCATACAAAAAGTAGCTCAAAGTGCTTTACATAATGAAGAAAAGAAAAATAAAAGACAAAATAAGAAATTAAAATAAGGCAACATTAGTTAACATAGAAAAGGAGTAAGGTCAGATGGCCAGGGTGGACAGAAAAAACAAAAAAAAACTCCTGAAAGCTGGAGAAAAAAATAAAATCTGTAGGGGTTCCAGGCCACAAGACCGCCCAGTCCCCTCTGGGCATTCTACCTAACATAAACGAAATAGTCCTTTTTGTAGTTAGGGTTCTCACGGAGTCACTTGATGCTGATGGTCATACAGACTTCTGCCTTTTAATCCATCCATCATTTTTGGAACATCATGGTACTTAGAGTAGATGGTGGTGGTGCAAGCCACCACCAAAAGGACACCGGAAAAGGAAACAGAAGAGAGAATAGGGGTTAGTACAGATTTTAGAGCCACCATGAATGGTTATTATAATGAATTGGATATACAGAGTATCAGGATTAAATTACAGTGAAGTTATGAGAAGGCCATGTTAAAGTAATGTGTTTTCAGCAGTTTTTTGAAGTGCTCCACTGTATTAGCCTGGCGAATTCCTATTGGCAGGCTATTCCAGATTTTAGGTGCATAACAGTAGAAGGCCGCCTCACCACTTCTTTTAAGTTTTGCTCTTGGAATTCTAAGGAGACACTCAGTTGAGGATCTGAGGTTACGATTTGGAATATAAGACGACAGACATTCCGATATATAGGATGGGGTGAGATTATTTAAGGCTTTATAAACCATAAGCAAAATTTTAAAGTCAATCCTGAATGACACAGGTAACCAGTGTAGTGACATCAAAACTGGAGAGATGTGCTCGGATTTTCTTTTCCTGGTAAGGATTCTAGCAGCTGCATTCTGCACTAGTTGCAAACGATTTATGTCTTTTTTGGGTAGTCAAGAGAGGAGTGCGTTACAGTAATCTAGTCGTCTGAAAACAAACGCATGAACTAATTTCTCAGCATCTTTCAATGATATAAGAGGTCTAACTTTTGCTATGTTTCTTAAGTGAAAAAATGCTGTCCTAGTGATCTGATTAATATGAGATTTAAAATTTAGATTACAGTCAACAGTTACTCCTAAGCTTTTTACCTCCGTTTTGACTTTTAATCCTAATGCTTCCAGTTTATTTCTAATAGCCTCATTGTATCCATTATTGCCAATTACCAAGATTTCAGTTTTCTCTTTATTTAACTTGAGAAAGTTACTATTCATCCATTCTGAAATACAAGTCAGACATTGTGTTAGTGAATCAAGAGATTCGGGGTCATCAGGCGCTATTGATAAATACAGCTGTGTGTCATCAGCATAGCTGTGGTAGCTCACACTGTGCCCTGAGATAATCTGACCTAATGGAAGCATGTAGATTGAGAAAAGCAGTGGACCCAGGATAGAGCCCTGTGGAACACCATATAGGATATCATGTGTCTTTGAGTTGTAATTACCACAACTAACAAAGAATTTTCTCCCTGCCAGGTAGGATTCAAACCAATTTAAGACACTGCCAGAGAGGCCCACCCACTGACTAAGGCAATTCTTAAGAATATTATGATCAATGGTGTCAAATGTGGCACTCAGATCTAAGAGGATGAGAACAGATAAATGGCCTCTGTCTGCATTTACCCGCAAATCATTTACTACTTTAACAAGTGCAGTTTCTGTGCTGTGATTTGTTATAAAACCTGACTGAAATTTATCAAGAATAGCATGTTTATTAAGGTGCTCATTTAACTGCATAATGACTGAATTCTCTAGAATTTTTCTTAAGAAAGGCAGGTTAGAGATGGGTCTAAAATTTTCAAGAGCAGATGGGTCAAGGTTATTTTTCTTAAGTAGGGGTTTAACTACAGCAGTCTTAAGACAGTCTGGGAAGACCCCCGTATCTAATGATGAATTTACTATGTCAAGAACATTATCAATTAGCACACTTCTTTGAAAAAATTTGTTGGTATTGGGTCAAGGACGCAGGTGGAGGGTTTCATTTGAGAAATTATTTTATGTAAATCAGGTAAATCTATCCTAGTGAAACAGTTCAATTTGTTTATAACAGAATACTGGGGTTTAGGAGGATCCTTAGTGTTGGGGATATACTGTATACTATGTTATTTCGAATATCATTAATTTTTTGATTGAAAAATACAGTGATAGCCTCACATGTTTGACTTGAAGTACTTAGGATGCATTCCTTTGAGTTATTTGGGTTTAACAGACGATCAATCGTTGAGAATAAGATTCTGGGATTACTAGCATTGTTATTTATAATCTTAGAGAAATAGCAGCGCCTCTCAAGACGGACTGTGTTATTGTATTCTGTTATTTTAACTTTTAATATTTCATAGTGGATAGTTAGTTTAGTCTTCCTCGATTTACGCTCAGCTCTACGGCATGCTCTCTTTAAATTAGACACTCTTTGGGTCTTCCATGGTATAACAATGCTAGAAGATTTTTTAACTGTCTTTTCAGGTGCAACTATGTCAACAGCAGCTCTTACCTTAGTATTAAATCATTCCACCTTACTATTTTCATTATCCTCACTATTATAGTTGGCACTATAAACGGACTGACTGCTTAGAATGTTTGTAAGTTTTAAAGCTGCTGATGAGTCAAAGAAGCGTTTTTTAACAATATGCTTCTCATGAGTGTTTTCTATCATTATTTCTATATTAAAAAGTAGAAGAAAATGGTCTGATAGACCAATATCAATGACCTGTTTTATATTAACTTTTAGTCCTTTAGTAATCACTAAGTCTAACGTATGACCTGCTTTATGTGTAGGCTGATTAACGAGCTGTCTCAAATTGAAAGAGTCCAGGAGGTTCATAAATTCTTTTACTTTTTGGTCACACTGATTATCTATATGAAAATTAAAGTCGCCGACTATTAAGAGTGTGTCATAGTTCGTAATTAAAATTGACATTAAGTCAGGGAATTCCTCAAAAAAAGACGTGTTGAATTTTGGAGGTCTATACACGGATAGTACTAGAACATGAGAATCTCCATGGATAACAACGGCGAGATACTCAAAGGACTTGAATTTACCAAAACTGACATCTTTAGTAAATGTTTGCCAAGCCACCGCCTCTCTTTCCTTGGCGATCTGCACGAGTAAAACTGTAATCCGGAGGCGCAAATTCAATTAAAACAGCTGCGCCATCTGAGTTAAGCCACGTTTCACTTAGTGCAATAAAATCTATTTTTTTATCACTAATAAGATCGTTGATAAAAAACGTCGTTAGTTAAAGCTCTAATATTTAATAGTGCCATATTTAATGTTTCGGAGGGGCAGAGATGAGTACTATGTGCGTTATTGATATTTGGAACAGGAACTAAGTTATTTCTATTAGCGCCGTTCTGTGTGTATTTTTTGTTTAATCTATAATCTGTTTTTATAGTTTTAATACATTGTTCATCTAAAGTAGTAATTTTAATTAAATTATTGGTGTTTATGCCGTATTGCCTAGATTTTCTACATGCATCGAGATTGGTAACTACAGTATTTATGTTGTGCACTTTAATGGAAGATTTTATTAAACAATTATCATGTTTATCATGTTTAAAAAAGCCAGCACAGTTCTGGAAAAAAACATTCTTTGGACAGATGAAACCAAGATCAACCTCTACCAGAATGATGCCAAGAAAAAAGTATGGAGAAGTATGGAATAGCTCATTATCCAAAGCATACCACATCTTCTGTAAAACACGGTGGAGGCAGTGTGATGGCTTAGGCATGCATGGCTGCCAGTGGCACTGGGACACTAGTGTTTATTGATGATGTGACACAGGACAGAAGCAGCCGAATGAATTCTGAGGTGTTCAGAGACATACTGTCTGCTCAAATCCAGCTAAATGCAGTCAAATTGATTGGGCGGCGTTTCGTGATACAGATGGACAATGACCCAAAACATACAGCCAAAGCAACCCAGGAGTTTATTAAAGCAAAGAAGTGGAAAATTCTTGAATGGCCAAGTCAGTCACCTGATCTTAACCCAATTGAGCACGCATTTCACTTGTTGAAGACTAAACATTGGACAGAAAGGCCCACAAACAAACAGCAACTGAAAGCCGCTGCAGTAAAGGCCTGGCAGAGTATTAAAAAGGAGGAAACCCAGCATCTGGTGATGTCCATGAGTTCAAGACTTCAGGCTGTCATTGCCAGCAAAGGGTTTTCAACCAAGTATTAGAAATGAACATTTTATTTCCAGTTATTTACTGTAATTTGTCCAATTACTTTTGAGCCCCTGAAATGAAGGGATTGTGTTAAAAAATGCTTTAGTTGCCTCACATTTTTATGCAATCGTTTTGTTCACCCCACTGAATTAAAGCTGAAAGTCTGCACTTCAACTGCATCTGAGTTGTTACATTTAAAATTCATTATGGTAATGTACAGAACCAAAATTAGAAAAAAGTTGTCTCTGTCCAAATATTTATGGACCTAACTGTAGTTGCTTGAGCAATTCTCTTTTGCTCTGCATCAGCCTGTTGTAAATGCTGAGTGTGCTCTTCATAGTTTTCATACTCTTTCTCTGTACATTTCGCATTCCTATGCTCAGAGGTTGATGGGCTTGATGCTCCCTGAACAGCTCTTCTTTTCTCCACCGTACTGGCCCGCATCTTCTCTTCTTTAGTTGGCATCTTTTCACATTAATACAGACGTAGTCAGTTTTTGTGTTGCTATTAATTAGTATGTTTTCCTTAATTTTTCACTTAAGCTGGCACTTAAGTCTTCAATCTGCCTCAAGAATGATCTAAGATATGAAGAGGTAGGGGAAGTGATGGTGAAGGTGATAGGGATAAGAACGGCGCCGGTACACATGTGCCACACACACGCCATGCTGGCCACTGCCGAGAGTTAATTCTACAATAAAATAAAATAAAAATAAAAAGAGTAATAATTCCAAAATTCTTTGCTTTTAATATAAAGCTGTAGTGCAGAGTTTCAGCATTGTATATGTGTACCAAATTTCAGGCTACAGATTATTTGATTTTTGACCTTGACCTTCCTGTGTTGACCTATGATCTTGAAGGTCAATCATCATCCCGAAAGCGGATAGTAGACATCCCGTAGTATATGTGCACCAAATTTCAGGTCAATAGGTCAAACGGTTTGCAAGCTACAGGTGATTTAAAATCCTGGACAGACAAACGGACAGCCACAGTAGCATATTATATAAGAAGAAGACCAGGAGCAGTCTATGATTAGCAACAGGTTTTGTGGGAATACAATTACAAATATTGAGTTGCTTATTTTAGATGTATTTATGTATTCTATTAGAGTAAGTTCATATGGAGGACAGTGGAATACGGTTTACATTTTTTTATTGCAAAGTAGACATAGCAGTGTCTGGAAACGTTCAAAAAAGACAAGCATGATGTACAGTATACCTATATTAAGCAAAATACTTGAACTAAGGAGGTTTTAAATTCTTGAAGAGCATGACCAAGATGCTTTTCTTTCAGAACGTTATATTTCCTTTACAAGTTCAAACAGGAGTAAATCAAGTTCAGGAAGTTCATATGGATTAGCCTGTGGAATGTGCTGCCTATACAGAAAAATGAATGCCTAACCCTTTTAAAAATAGCCTGAACCAAACGCTTGTGTATATCCATGGTGGGATGAATGATTGTATGACAATTACATTCAAAAATGCAAAATTTTTAGAGTGTTTTTCCTTTTTTACATATGCGTGGCAGCAACAGCATGACAAGTAAATTAGGGCTTAAAATGACAAATTCTTAATGAGCACTTGTGGGATGAGTAACTTTTTTTCAATCACATTTTTTATGTTCAGTACGGTATCAATACCACTGATCACAAGGTGACAAGGTCTTTGTGTGCTGACTAGGTCCTGTCTAATATCCAGATTAGTCTAACTTGCAGACATTGCATTATACTACTTTACACAGCAACAATCTCTAGCTAATTTGAAACTGGTAGGCAAGGTAAAAAAAGTGTAAGATTGCATTAAGACCCTGAGACCTTTTAGAAACATGGAAAACAGAACAGATTTGGTTTAGTTAGATAAGCTATTTCTGATTTAGCCAAAATGTCTCTGGTACTCACTGCAATAATTGTGTGGCTCCCATCAGCAGCAGCACCAATTCCTCCATACTGTGAATGAGTGTGTAACTTTCGGTCAGACAGGGGTGTTGAATTCAAATACTGGAGGGTCTCATTGGCTGCTGGTTTTCTTTCCAGTCATTTTCTTAATCGCTAGTGGAACACACATCATTTGTTTTCATTTGCTTACTAATATTCTGAACTCTTTAATTGTTTCTTTTCTCTTTAACCAGTAGCCAAACAATAATGAGAAGTATGGCAAACCAACAGATGAACATCAACTTCATTATGTCTACACCTCCATGTCCATTATGCATTATCTATTTCAATAATGTATTTGAAAAGAAAAATATGAAAATCAGATAAATATTAATGAGCTCTGCTTTACAAAAGATTTGGATAGTATGCTCAGAAATAAAAATCATCAGTTTCCCAGACTTTTCAGATAAGGTGCATTTATACTAAAGTCAATTGAAACTCCTTGAAAGGTGATCTCCATTGAACAAGTTCTGTGACTTCTAAAACCAAGTGGCTGCACCATAGATGATTTAGGCTTGTCAAATAAGGGGGGCAAATATTTATGAAATCAATTATCTTATGTTTTGTATTTGTAATTAATTTACACCACTCTGTAGAAATCTGTTTTCACCTTAGCATTAGTCTTTTTCTATTGATAAACATAAAAAAGCCTAATTAAATCCACTGTGATTCAGTGCTGTATAATAAAATTTGAAAACTTCAAATGGAGTGAATACTTTTTAAAGGCACTGTATGCTACCTTCCCATCTATATAAATAATTTTGTACCTTCAAACAGGGCAGTGTTTCTTACTCACTAAAGAAATATCTTAGAAGTATAAATGTCTGGCTGTTCACAAAATAACACTTTTAAGATTGCTACTGGATACATACATGTAAGTTTGTTTTTTTTTTAATGAAAGAATTTGATTAGCAGTGCCCTGTCCAGGGTTTGTTCCTGCCTTGCACTCTGTGCTGGCTTGGACAGGCTTCAGCAGACCCCTGTGACCCTGTTCAGGACTAAGCAGGTTAGAAAATGACTGACTGAACTTGATTAGAGTTCTTTGTTGTACAGTACATTATGTTAAATGTTACTAACACTGGCTGGATCATCGCTAGAGATCTTAACTGATTATTTGAACCCTCTCTTGTCCAGTTTTGGACTATTCTTCCTAGTGCTGATTATTTATCAATATACTATATAATAAAATGCTACTCTTTGTGTGTGTGTGTGTGTGTACGTGTGTGTGTGTACGTGTGTGTGTGTGTGTCCAGTCCAGTCCTCGATATGATTGGTCAGTTTGACTTAGTTCTGATTGGTCAGTTTGACATGACAGCATTTCAAAGACAACTAAATGAATAACTTACTAAGCGATGTTTTGTCACTAAATACCAATGAAGAACAACCCAAGTCACCTTCAAAGACAGGAAGTATTTGCAAGAATACAAATTATGTTTTCACAACAGGTAATAGGGGATGAGAGCTTGACACACATGAAGACAGTGAAAAAGAGCACAGGAGAAATGCTAAGGGTACACATAGGGCAACAGATATCAATTTCTAAAAATGATTTATTCAATTACCTGTCTTTGACAAGTAAGCAGAGCTATTATATCATAAAAATGGTATTGCATAGTTCTTGCCAGTGCTGACCCAATTGATTATTTCTCATTTTATTTCTTTTGTATATAGTTTACTATCCTGCTAAGAATTGCTTGTTTATGGCACAGTACAACAGTGATCGAGTGACTATAACAGGCATGCATGCCCTTTTCATTGGCTCCCCTGCAGCTTGAAATGAAACAGCTGATTTGACTCAGCAATTACATCATTCTTTGTCCTGTCTTTCCCGGCTGATGTACTGTAAATGTCAGTGCTGTTGCAATACTATTCTACTCTCTCATATTTCTCTACAATTAACTCGTTTGCAATTTTTGTTCAAAAATACATATACCCTCTGTTTATTTAACTAGCTGAGGGGAAATTACATAATTAAAGCAGAGTCATGTTAACCATCTAGTCTCTAACCATTTTTTAAAATCACCATAAAATTAAATACATTGCCTATTTTATTAGTTTTTATATGTTTTGTGTATGTATTTTATTTCATATTGCTCTACTAGAGTACTCCAGTAATTTTGTTTTTTAGACTTTATCTCTTTAAATATAGTATTATGAATAAGATCTTTTACAGTTAGTTCAAAAGATAGATTTAAGTTTTTTTTGTGCTGTGGCATATGAAGTGAGTATATTATTTGTCAAATTATTCATTACCTTTGTAATCTGCTTGTCAGAAGAAAACCTGCTATTTTGTATTTGATGTAGTAGATGTTCTACCTTATAACATTCGTAATCCAATTTAGGGTCGTCATGTAGGAGCCTATACTACACAGAAGTATCAATGTAAACACTCCTCTTCCAGCCGCGTAAATACGGTATTTCTTGCTCGATCAAATTGGTCAAAATTACCCAGAATTCACAGCGCGCTGTTTACCGTAGAGCAGTCGCGAACAGAGCATGTGTTCAGAGTTTCAGGGTTGCACATGTTTTTATAAAAGACACACAAAAAAGGTAAACCATCTTAAGAAAAAGGCGAACCTCGAGAGCTGCTTTGGCTGCTTTTCAAAACCTCTGCCAACAACCGTTTACTCTTCGCGTTGCTTTCTGGGAATTGTATTTCGCAAGACCTTTGACCCAGTTCCTGCGCTTGGACAGCCAAGTACTTATTGTCTTAAATCTTAGACACTCAAAGGGAGACTGGAAAGGAATACAAGTACTCGAAATGGAAAACATGCAGTGTCAGTTTTCAGGTAAGTATACCTTGGTGGTTTATTTATTTTAAAGGAGAAATTAAAACTGAATGATGCCACGTGTATCGATACATTTAAAAAGAGCCTGTTAAATAAAATGTGAAGACTGTAAAGACTTTTAAATAGGCGACGAGAAACAACTACAGTGGGCTGACAGGTTCCGTAGAGCTCTATTAAGAATCAGATAAAACTGCATTTACTCCGCAAGTGCACCAGTGTAAGAGGTAACTGTTACGTGTTATTTAACGAAAAAGAATGTACCCACTTCTCAACGGTTTTTCCTTCCAACCGAGCTCTTCACTGGAGGCCGTGCTTTGTAAGGTGAATTCAATGCTATGCAGCATTTTTCCGTAGCTTACGACTATTATGGTTCGCGCCGTTTTAATTTGTCGTTTTGACACATTAGTGTAACAATTTATTTAATTTTAGTGAAAGTTGTATTGTATGAATATAACAAGTTAAAGTTCAGTCACTCTTGAGCAATGCCATTTTCCTAGAATACACAGTTCACGTAATCTTCATGTTCGGATCATCGAATAAGTCTTAACTCGCCTTTTCATATTAACTTTAAGTAGACTACATATCGGTAACAGTTCTGCCTTTGAAAGGATTACATACACAGTGCGAGTTTTGTTTTTCAGAGTTTTCATTTTGCATGTTTGTTCCCCCAGGTTTGACTGAATATGTATTTATTTGTGAATTGTTTCTGATACGTGTCATTATGAGTTTCAGATAGCCATGAGTTATCCTCGTGTACTGAAAAAGTAATACAGTTGCCACTTGCAGTAATCTTTTTTTGTACAGCACTAGTTTTTAGGATCCTTTAGGTCAGACATTCATAGTAATTAGCTGTTTCTTCGCAGTAAATAACCATGCGTTTTTACTGAAATAGGAGTATCAGTCAGGCAGAGTGCAGAATCGATTTCTGTCACAAATGGTAGCGTTCTCTCTGAACCCGGAAGGTATAATAAAAGGTGTAATAGACCCCCATCTGTCATCATAATACTTGTTTAACGAGGCTATCAATTGTTATTGACAGTTAACTCCAATTTATTTTTAGTTTATTATTCTATATTTTGTTCGAGTATGTGGAGTTCTTCCCACTGTTTCATTATTTTCATATGATTTATGCTGGACTGGAATCATCTTGTAATGAATCTTGTATTTTGCGTTATGCCGTATAGTGTTTTTTTTTTTTTTCCTTGTGGGGTGCTCAAGGGATGGTGGCTGCAGTGAAGGGTGCTGTAAAATACTAATTGATTGGCATACTACAAGGAGGAATGACCCCAGAAAGGAGTGCCATTCATTCAGAGTGTATCGTGTATAGTTCTTTCACTGAGCTCATCATCATATGGTGATGTACTTTGATATGAAAGACCATAACCGAGAAAGAAGTGAATGCCTTCAGGCTCTATCATGAGAAAACGGCAGTGCAACTGCATCTTGCCAGGACACTAAACTCTTGTATAGCAAAGCCAAGGAAAGATGTGTCTATTTGCGCAACTCATTCCTTGTTTGCTTGTATTTATAAGATCTGCACATGCTTTATTAGAATACATACATGTGTTTGATTTAGAGCTCTGCACAATACCATTCACTGTTTAAATAGTGCCTTTTTTCAAAAACTATGAAATAGTTTGTTCATGATTTTCCTTGATATTATGAATGGCTGCATTATCTAAGGCAACGTAGCCGCACAGAGTGTTCCCATATTCCTCTTATTCTGATTGCTGGAGTTTTTTTTTTTTTAACTGCATTACGATTCTGCTGAGATTAATTGATCACTTGATCAAATAGCATGTATGATCAGACACTGTGACCACCTATTGAAATCACTGAGCCCCTGAAATGCCATGTCCAGGTTTTTTGGCACTCCATTTACCTAGTTTGTATTTAAAGTGCCACACTTCTAGAACTGTTCTGCTCTGCCCGATTAACAGTGACTAAAACAGAGTGCTCTTGGTTCCCATCCACACATCCTTTGTATTGTCAGTTAGGTTATTAGAAAAAACCTAGCCTCTTGCTAGTCCACGAGTGTCTTCTCAGTTTTGCATTATTCTATTATTAATACAGCTAAGATATTACGATAACATAAATTAGACATCTGCTTTTTAATACCTATCAATGCACACCACACCTGTCATGACTTGAACTGACTTGTTGGGTGCCAGGTTTCTCTGTTTTGTAGTTCGATTCCTGGGTCTTCTCTGGGGTCTCCTCCCAGCTGGTCATGTCTGTAAAACCTTTTAGATATCAGATGCCCAAACCACCTCAACTGACTCTTATCGATGTGGAGGGTCAGTTGTTCTATACCTAACCTCTCTCAGATGTCTGTGCTTCTCGCCCTATCTCTAACAGAGAGACAAACCATGCTGCAGAAAGAGCACATTTCGGTCGCTTGGACCCATGATCTCTCCCTTTTCTGTGATTACCCAAAGCTCATAATCATATGTAAGGGTAGTGATATAGATCAACTTGCAAATCTAGACCTTTCCCTTCTGGCTAAGGTCCTTCTTCACCACTACAGATTTGTATAATGAGAGCATAACTGTGCTTACCTCCCCGATTTATCTGTTGCACTCACCATCACGTTCCCCTAACTCGTGAACAAGACCTGGAGGTAATTACTTGAGACAGTAACACACCTCTCACTCTGAGAGGACAGTCCAATTTGTTTTTACTGAAAACCATAGCCTATTGGTTAAATTGGCTTTTTTGAAATTACAGTCAACACAGGATAATCTCTTAGAATGTACTGCAAGTATGTGTTTTTCATAGTACTGTATCCACAGCCATCAAAATCCTGGTGTTGGCATGCTGTGGTATGTGGAATGCAATCAGGAAAACACTGAGAAACTCCCTAAGAAGCAAAATGGACAACACCTGATCATAAAATAATCCAGACCAGCTAAGCATTTTTTTTAGACTATTTTAATTTTATTATTGTATCTGCTGAGCAGAATTAACGGTCCAGAATAGGAGCTTTTAAACAGATCTAACTTAGGGCCAAATGCCTCCCACAAATCTCACACCCTTTAACAGACACACTACTCCTGGTGGGCACTGTCATCCTTGTCACCCACTCTTTCATGCCAGACATGTTATTTCTACTCATGATAAGTAATGGGGGAAATTTCAGTGCAGCATTTATAAAGAAAGATATGATTATTATGGACTACCTGATTTAATGTGCCATTTACTTGCATGTACTCAGTTTATTAACTGCTATTTTCTGTTCAGTAATAAAAGTACATCACTGCTTAAAATCAATGCTAAATAAAAATTCTAACATTATGATATCAGTGACACGTAAATTGGTGAATGGCAAGATTATTCAGGATATTTTCATTTACATATACTCTTTTGTAGCTACACATTTTTCAGAGCAGGTTTTCAGCATGTCTTTTTGTCAGGTTTGTCATCTTTCTGTTGGGAGATTTATGCTTATATCAGTGTATGGAGGAAACACTAGATGGGTAATATCTGTTACCGAAGGGTAATATTTAATAGGAAAATCAAATTAATTCAAATTACAAAATTTTATGCTGTGGAGTTCCAAATTTCACTTCTGTAATATCAATTATTGCCAATTATTTCAGAGTTTTTGTAAAATAGCCTTTATTTTGGTGTTTTCAGTGTGCTGCACTTGAGTGATTTTATTAATGCTTATTCTGCATTCTAAATATGAATGAGACATTAAAAAGAACTGATCTCCTAACTCTTCCAAATTAATCAAATAAGTTCAATATATTTTAATTATAATATTTTAGTTTTTATACCAATGAAAATTACTTTGGTTTCAAAAACCTAAAGAATGATACAAGTTTGGAGTTGCCCTGCTAACTACACATTAAAACGATTCTGCTTTTCAAGCCTGCTTTCAAGATTGAATGAATAATCAGTGTGGTCTGCCTTGTACTCAGAAACACTAAATGCTTAAATTTTATTTTGAAATGAACGTACAGAACAGGTCACTTAGTAACTTTTGTTAAATAGCCTCAGTTTCATTTAAGCCAGTAAAAAATGGATGGAGAGTTGAACAGGCAGGTGTAGCCATGTCCTTTATATTGGTATTCAAACTGCATTAAAAAAACGATTTATTTTTCTGTAATTTTTAACTCATTTGTTCAGATGTAGGACACAAATTAAAGTGATTACAACTCACAGCGGATTGGTCAATAACTAATTATCTTGCTGTCAAAACAAGCACAAATTAGGTGTTTTAATTTCTGAACTAATTCAGAATGGGATAAGTGTACTAATCATGAGAGCCTTTTCTGATCTGAAAAAGAAGTGATTTTTTTTAACTTTAAGTTAAACCAGTGGTGATTTTAAATAATAGCATGATAATGTAGTGAACAAGGTATTTTTTAACTATTCATTAATTTTATTTTTTATTTTTTTCCAGATACAAATTTGATATGACAACTGTACATGGTGGAGTAAAGAAAACTAGAAGTCCTTCCAACAAAATGGATTAAGCTGAATGATGAAATAAATAAGTTTGAATATATATACCCCACACTATTTAATACTTTTTTTCCTCAAATGTTAATATTTCCTTTTTAATGTCTATGCAGTCTTCAAATTAACAAACAGAAACCATTTTAATATGGTTTGAGTGCCCCCTATATATAATCAATTCCTTATCAAATTTGAAAGCATTACGTTTACAAAAATACGTTTCATTTAATAGCTAAAGAGATGCTTGCAACATTTTATAACAAGGTGCACTTAAGTATATATCTGAACTATTTTTTAGTCCAAGGATTTATGGCAACTACATTCTCCTATACATAGTATAACAGACTTCTAGAATTTTCTAAGTTTTGCAGGCAAAACCGAGGAATCATAAAGGTTGTCACTTGTCTATTATTATATATATTTTTTATTAAAAAGTATTTTTTTTATGAAAAAAAGTTAAATACTTTAACTTTTTAAAATGGCCCTGACAGAAGACTCCTCAAATCATGAAACAAACGTTTCTCAACAGAATGAACAAATCAATCAGCGCTGGAAGTGGTCTGTGATATTTCTTTGTTTTTATGGCTTCGTAGTTCAGATTAAACCTGGTGAGAGCTTCATCACTCCATTTCTTCTGAGTTTTGAAAAGAACTTTACTAAAGAACAGGTAAGAATAGTAAAGAATTTCTGCATTTTTAAGAAATTCTTTTTGTTCTAATCTCTGGGGGGTTGGGTAGTGTGGGAGATTATTTTTTATTTAATTTCTTACAATGATGTATCTTATTACTTTGAATAATGATGGTTCTTGGTACTGCTGGATGCATTATTGTTAATATTTTTAGAAATATATTTTTTTCTTAAAATATTACTCCTCCCTGACATACTCCAGTAATCTGTGAATTTATGATTATTGCCCCATTGATAGTACTTACATCAATTGTAATGTATCATGTATTTCAGTGAATAACGTACATTTGTATATACAAGGTTTAAATTGCTTTTTTCATTATTATGTATATAGTTTTATTTAAAAAAAAAAGATGTGTTCTAAAGTAGTTCAGTAAATTGTATATAATGATGAGATTTTTTAATCTTTTACACATTTTGTTTGCTTTATTTATATAATATTTATTGTGTGATAATTTTGTTTTTTTGTTAATTTTATATTTTTCTTATTAAATATTTCACCTGTATGCTGTATTGGACCATTAACAAGTTCTGTAGAATTATTTTCATGTGTGTAGTGAAATCCTGTCCATTGTCGGGAATTGTTACTTTTCTCATGTGTATGTATATATACACGTACATGCGTGTGTGTGTGTGTGTATATATATATATATATATATAATATATATTATTTTTCTATATATATAATATATATGATACACAGTACTGTGCAAAAGTTTTAGGCAGGTGTGAAAAAATGCTGTAAACAAAGAATGCTTTCAGAAATATAAATAATGTTTATTGTTATCAATTTACAAAATGCAAAGTGAGCAAACAAAAGAAAAATCTAAATCAAATCAATATTTGGTGTTACTGCCTTTTTCCTTCAAACCAGCATCAATTCTTATAAGTACACTTGCACAAAGTCAGGGATTTTGTAGGATTATAGTCAGGTGTATGATCAACCAATGATACCAAACAGGTGCTAATGATCATCAATGTCACCTGTAGGTTGAAACACAGTCATTAACTGAAACAGAAACAGCTGTGTAGGAGGCTTAAAACTGGGTGAGGAACAGCCAAACTTTGCTACCAAGGTGAGGTTGTGGAAGACAGTTTCATGTCATGGCAAGATTGAGCACAGCAACAAGACACAAGGTAATTATACTGCATCAGCAAGTTCTCTCCCAGACAAAGATTTCAAAGCAGACTGGGGTTTCAAGATGTGCTGTTCAAGCTCTTTTGAAGAAGCACAAACAAACGGGTAACGTTGAGGATCGTAGACGCAGTGGTTGGCCAAGGAAACTTAGTGCAGCAGATGAAAGACACATCAAGCTTATTACTGTTGAAATCGGAAGATGTCCAGCAGTGCCATCAGCTCAGAACTGGCAGAAACCAGTGGGACCCTAGTACACCCATCTACTGTCCGGAGAAGTCTGGCCAGAAGTGGTCTTCATGGAAGAGTTGCAGTCAAAAAAGCCATACCTCCGACGTGGAAACAAGGCCAAGCGACTCAAGTATGCACGAAAACATAGGAACTGGGGTGTAGAGAAATGGCAGCAGGTGCTCTGGACTGATGAGTCAAAATTTGAAATATTTGGCTATAGCAGAAGTAGTTTGGTCGAAGGGCTGGAGAGCGGTACAATAATGAGTGTCTGCAGGCAACAGTAAAGCATGGTGGAGGTTACTTGAACATTTGGGGCTGCATTTCTGCAAATGGAGTTGGAGATTTGGTCAGGATTAATGGTGTTCTCAATGCTGAGAAATACAGGCGGATACTTATCCATCAAGCAATACCATCAGGGAGGCATATGATTGGCCCCAAATTTATTCTGCAGCAGGACAACGACCCCAAACATACAGCCAAAGTCATTAAGAACTATCTTCAGCGTAAAGAAGAACAAGAAGTCCTGGAAGTGATGGTATGGCCCCCACAGAGCCCTGATCTCAACATCATCGAATGTGTCTGGGATTACATGAAGAGACAGAAGGATGTGAGGAAGCCTACATCCACAGAAGACCTGTGGTTAGTTCTCCAAGATGTTTGGAACAACCTACGAGCCGAGTTCCTTCAAAAACTAGCAAGTGTACCTAGAAGAATTGATGCTGTTTTGAAGGCAAAGGGAGGTCATACCAAATATTGATTTGATTTAGATTTCTCTTTTGTTCATTCACTGCATTTTGTTGATTGATGAAAATAAATGAATAACACTTACATTTTTGAAAGCATTCTTTCACACCTGCCTAAAACTTTTGCACAGTACTGTGTATATATATAAAATATGCATTTTAAATGAAACAACTCGGATGCAGTTGAAGTGCACACTTTCAGCTTTAATTCAGTGGGATGAACAAAATGATTGCATAAAAATGTGAGGCAACTAAAGCATTTTTTTAACACAATCCCTTCATTTCAGGAGCTCAAAAGTAATTGGACAATTGACTCAAAGGCTATTTCATGGGCAGGTGTGGGCAAGTCCGTCGTTATGTCATTATCAATTAAGCAGATAAAAGGCCTGGAGTTGATTTGAAGTGTGGTGCTTGCATGTGGAAGATTTTGCTGTGAACAGACAACATGCGGTCAAAGGAGCTCTCCATGCAGGTAAAAGAAGCCATCCTTAAGCTGCGAAAACAGAAAAAACCCATCGGAGAAATTGCTACAATATTATGAGTGGAAAAATCTACAGTTTGGTACATCCTGAGAAAGAAAGCAAGCACTGGTGAACTCAGCAACGCAAAAAGACCTGAACATCCACGGAAAACAACAGTAGTAGATGATCGCAGAATCATTTCCATGGTGAAGAGAAACCCCTTCACAACAGCCAAACAAGTGAACAACACTCTCCAGGGGGTAGGCGTATCGATATCCAAGTCTTCCATAAAGAGAAGACTGCATGAAAGTAAATACAGAGGGTGCACTGCAAGGTGCAAGCCACTCATAAGCCTCAAGAATAGAAAGGCTAGATTGGACTTTGCTAAAGAACATCTAAAAAAGCCAGCACAGTTCTTGGTTTCATCTGTCCAAAGAATGTTTTTCCAGATCAACCTCTACCAGAATGATGGCAAGAAAAAAGTATGGAGAAGGCGTGGAACAGCTCATTATCCAAAGCATACCACATCATCTATAAAACACGGTGGAGGTAGTGTGATGGCTTGGGCGTGAATGGCTGCCAGTGGCACTGGGACACTAGTGTTTATTGATGATGTGACACAGGACAGAAGGAGCCGAATGAATTCTGAGGTGTTCAGAGACGTACTCTCTGCTCAAATCCAGCTAAATGCAGTCAAATTGATTGGGCGGCGTTTCATGATACAGATGGACAATGACCCATAACATACAGCCAAAGCAACCCAGGAGTTTATTAAAGCAAAGAAGTGGAAAATTCTTGAATGGCCAAGTCAGCCACCTGATCTTAACCCAATTGAGCATGCATTTCACTTGTTGAAGACTAAACGTCGGACAGAAAGGCCCACAAACAAACAGCAACTGAAAGCCGCTGCAGTAAAGGCCTTTTCAGAGCATTAAAAGGAGGAAACCCAGCATCTGGTGATGTCCATGAGTTCAAGACTTCAGGCTGTCATTGCCAGCAAAGGGTTTTCAACCAAGTATTAGAAATGAACATTTTATTTCCACTTATTTAATTTGTCCAATTACTTTTAAGCCCCTGAAATGAAGGGATTGTGTTAAAAAAATGCTTTAGTTGCCTCACATTTTTATGCAATCATTTTGTTCACCCACTGAATTAAAACTGAAAGTGTGCACTTCAACTGCATCCGAGTTGTTTCATTTAAAACTCATTGTGGTAATGTACAGAACCAAAATTAGAAAAAAGTTGTCTCTGTCCAAATATTTATGGACATCACTGTATATTTGGAGGTTTGGCTACATGCTAAGGAGATTCTGTCGGATCATCTACTGTTTTTCTGCCTCTGGCGAGCTACTTGTTATTTTAGTTGCAATGCACATCGATCATTTAAAAGCCTGTACAGCAGCTGTCCTTTTGCCACTTTGCATCTATGCCGCTCGCATTGTGAAGAGGGGGTGGGGGGTGGGGGGGGGGGGGGTTTGGCGGTTTTGGGGGAGTGCTGAACGCATGCTAAGAAGAAGCAGTCGGATCATCTGCCAGCTTTCTGCTGCTGGCAAGCTGCGTATTCTGCTTGTTGTTGTTTTAAGAGCTGGGAGCACATGATGTCTGTCTGCCAAAAGCATTCCAACAACTGCTTGGTTAGATGTCCGTGAACTTGTTTTAAATGTTGTCTCACAGCCTTGTCTCTGACATTAAAGTGTCACTCGCGGGACGTCAAATTGTCTTCCGAGAAGATCACATCTTGTCTCCCTAGTGTCTCTCCCAGGATTTTTTTTTTATTATATAGTGTTTGTGTATGTATAGACATTCATATAGAGTTAATTATCTATTTTTAAGAACCTGAATGTTTGGGGAAAAAAAAAAGTGATACTGGTTTGGTACAAGTTATATAATAATCATACTTTGAGAAACATTTTGTAAAAATAAGGCAAATAAAAAACACTATTACTAAAAGTGGTTAATGTTGGGGCTGTAGATCAGTAGTTATAATCTTCCTTTTTGTACCATATAGGTTTCCTATAAAAACACATTAAGAGATTTATTTGAAATGAAAAGTTGCATATTTTTCTTTTGTGCTTATAAACCTAATATTACAGTTTTACTTCTAACTAGTACAAGCATGCGTTAGAACAACTGTGATATGAACAGGCCATTCAGCCTAACAAGCTCGTTAATCGTATTTATTTATACATGATTCCTTAGAACACTTTTCTCTTGCCTGGCAGCTCTATCCTTAGCATCCTTCTCTCTATATACTCCGCATCTCTTCTCTGCACATGTCCAAACCAACGCAATCTCGCCAGACTTTGTCTCCCAACTATCCAACTTGAGCACACCCTCTAATGTTCTCATTTCTAATCCTTTTCATCCTTGTCACACCCAGTTCAAATCTTAGCATCTTTAACTCTTTTTACCTCCAGCTCTGTCTCCTGCTTTCTGGTCATTGCCACCGTCTCCAACCCATATAACACAGCTGGTTCCACTACCGTCCTGTAGACCTTCCCTTTCTCTCTTGCTGATATCCGTCTGTCACAAGTCACTCCTGACACTCTTCTGCACCTATTCCACCCTGCCTGCACTCTCTCTTTCACCTCTCTTCCACAATCCCTATTACTTTGTACTGTTGATCCCAAGTATTTAAACTCATCAACCTTCGCCAAGTCTACTCCTTGCATCCTCACCATTCCACTGACCTCCCTCTCATTTACACACGTTTTCTATCTTATTCCTACTGACCTTCAATCCTCTCCTCTCTAGGGTCTCCTCAACCTGTTCCCAACTATCGCTACAGATCATAATGTCATCAGCAAACATCATAGTCCATGGGGACTCCTGTCTAATCTCGTCTGTCAACCTGTCCATCACCATTGCAAATAAGAAAGGGCTCAGAGCCGATCCCTGATGTAATCCCACCTCCACCTTGAATGCATCCGTCACTCCTACCGCAGACCTCACCACGGTCACACTTCCCTTCACTTCGTATATATCCTTTACAACTCTTACATACTTCTCTGCCACTCCTGACTTCCTCATTCAATACCACAACTCCTCTCGAGGCACCCTGTCATATGCTTTCTCCAGGTCCACAAAGACGCAATGCAACTCCTTCTGGCCTTCTTTATACTTCTCCCATCAACACCCTCAGAGCAAACATCGCATCTGTGGTGCTCTTTCTTGGCATAAAACCATACTGCTGCTCACTGATCATCACCTCACGTCTTAACCTAGCTTCTACTACTCTTTCCCATAACTTCATGCTGTGGCTCATCAATTTTATCTCCCTGTAGTTATAACAATCCAGCACATCCCCCCTTATTCTTAAATATCGGCACCAGGACATTTCTTCTCCATTCCTCAGGCATCCTCTCACTTTCCAAGATTCTGGTTAAATACTCCACTGCCATCTCTCCTAAACACCTCCATACTTCCACAGGTATGTCATCTGGACCAACGGCTTTTCGATTCTACATCCTCTTCATAGCTGTTCTCACTTCCTCCTTGCTAAACCATTGCACTTCCTGATTCACTATCTCCACATCATCCAACCTCTTCTCTCTCATTTTCTTCATTCATCAGCCACTCAAAGTACTCTTTCCATCTGCTCAACACACTCTCCTCACTTGTGAGTACGTTTCCATCTTTATCCTTTATCACCCTAACCTGCTGCACATCTTTCCCAGCTCGGTCCCTCTGTCTAGCCAATCGGTACAGGTCTTTTTCTCCCTCCTTAGTGTCCAACCGCTCATACAACTCATGATACACCTTTTCTTTAGCCTTCACCACCTCTCTCTTCACCTTGTGCCTTATCTTCTTGTACTCTTGTCTACTTTCTGCATCTCTCTGACTATCCCACTTCTTCTTTGCCATCCTCTTCCTCTGTGTACTCTCCTGTACTTCCCCATTCCACCACCAGGTGTCCTTTTCCTCCTTCCTCTGTCCAGATGTCACACCAAGCACCCTTCTTGCTGTCACCCTTACTACATCTGCTGTCATTTCCTGACTGTCTGGTAATTCTTCACTACCACCCAGTGCCTGTCTCACCTTCTCCCTAAACTAAACCTTGCAGTCTTCCTTTTTCAACTTCCATCATTTGATCCTCGGCTCTGCCCTCACTCTCTTCCTCTTCTTGATCTTCAACGTCTTATTCTACAGACCACCATCCTGTGCTGCTTAACTACACTTTCCCCTGCCACCAATTTGCAGTCTTCAATCTCCTTCAGATTGACTCTTCTGCATAGGATGTAATCTGCCTGTGTACATCTTCCTCCACTCTTGTACGTAACCCTATGTTCCTCCCTGTTCTTAAAATATGTATTCACCATAGCCATGTTCATCCTTTTGGCAAAATCCACTATCCTCTGACCTTCTTCGTTCCTCTCCTTGACACCATACCTACCCATCACCTCCTCGTCTCCTCTGTTCCCTTCACCAACATGTCCATTGAAATCCGCTCCAATCACCACTTTCTGTCCCTTGGGTACACTGTTCATCACTTCAACCAACTCACTCCAAAAATCTTCTTTCTCATCCATTGCACACCCAACTTGCGGGGAATATGCACTAACAACATTCATCATCACACCTCCAATTTCCAGCTTCATAATCATTACTCTGTCTGACACTCTTTTCAACTCCAAAACACTCTTGACATACTGTTCCTTCAGAATAACCCCTACTCCATTTCTCCTCCTATCCACACCATGATAGAACAATTTGAATCCACCTCTGATTCACCTGGCCTTACTCCCCTTACATTTAGTCTCTTGCACGCACAATATATCAACCTTCCTTCTCTCCATCATCTGCTAACTCTCCCCTTACCAATCATACTGCCAACATTCAAAGTTCCTACCCTTAGTTCCACTCTCTTTACCTTACTCCTCTCCTCCAGCCCCCGGACACGTCTCCCCCATCTTCTTCTCCTTTTTATTCTTCTTCTTCGGCCAACAGTAGCCCAATTTCTGCCAGCACCCTGTTGGCTAACAGTACTGGTGGTCGTGGTTGTTGTTAACCTGGGGCTCGACCGATCCAGTATGGAAATTTGTATTGTTGTCCGCATTTTGATTTGGCAAAAGTTTACGCCAGATGCCCTTCCTGACGTAACCCCTCCCCATTTATCCAGGTTTGGGATCGGCACAAAGAAACACACTGGTTTGTGCATCCCCTGTGGCTGGGTTTTGTAAATAACACGTGAAATTAGCATTTCACATCAAGTTGCTATTTCTAAACTGAATGATTTAATTCTATCAAAAGCTGACAAATCAGATTGTTTTCTTGATTTCTTTTAAAACCTCACTGGTGATAACTATAGTGATTGCCTTAATTCAGCCTATGTTCATGCATTTTGATCTCACAGTAAAATGCTTTTTGTGTGACATATTTTGTTTGCTAACATAATGGGGATGGATGTTATCCTTTAATATGCTGATTTTATTTCTTATTGAATAATCATACCTTTCCTGAATGTTACAAAACGTCCATAGTGGTCCTGTTTTTTCAATATTGTTATCCAGTATAATCTGCCAACTAATCAAATTAATCATTTACTTGGTCATTGATTGTTAGAATATTTTGTCCTTTTAACAGTGTTGCTCAACATTGTTATCTGTTCAGCAAAACTTCTACAATGTTAAACTGAAAAGGTGGTAAGCCATTTTCATAAAAATGTTTATGGTGAGCTTATGCTGAAATAACTAAAGGAAATGAAGTGAAAGGAAATAAAACAATTTCATAAATACAGTATAACCTTATTAAAAGAAATGGCTTTAGTGTATGTAGAAACTTTATTTTAACTTTTAAAGGTTTGCTTTCATTTAACATTGATGGCAGCACAATTTGCATGTTAACTATCTATGCACTTATTTTACTTACCAGCTTATCAAGTTTAACCAGTGTCTATCCTAGCAGTCTTGGGCATAGTGCTAGCCTTTTGCGAGGCACACTTGTTGACACACACTCTCACTCTTACTTAGGGTAATTGACCTTTAGGATGTTTGTGGAAATCGCCATAAGTGAGGCAGCCATTATTAATTAAAAATCAAAAATTTTCTTATTCCAGTATTCAACTTCATTGGGACAAGAGCAAGGCAGAAACCAAACCTGAGCAGGGTGCCATTTGTCTGCTAATGAATAAAGTTAAATGTACAAAAATAAAACCCCAAAACCTGCAACATGCAAGTCTTGAGCAGAAAAAAAATAAATAAAAATGGAGATTTTAGAGTTCTGTGCAGCCATGGTTGCTGCAGATTAACTGTTTAATTTCTATTCCTGCACCCCTGTTTCTGTATACCATTTGTTATACTCAAGTATAGTACAATTTAGAATTATAGATAAAAATATATCTAATATATTACTAAGAACTGCTATATCACAGGATCAAAAATTAAGGATTTTAGCAAAGAAATTTTAGTGAATATACTCACTCTACTGTACCTAAAGCACAAAGAAATAATCATATTTTGTTTACAAAGAGTTTTTTTTTCTTTTTTTTACATTAAGGTGTTAAGTAAAATCTGAAAATCCTTTTTTTTTTTTTTTTTTTTTTTGAAAATTTCAGTTTCTTGATGGGAAGGCTATACCACCACAGCCAGGAAGCAACAAGGATGATATTGTGGTTTTGGTTCCTGTTATGCATCACCCTGCAGCCTAAATTACCTTCAGTACCCTGTAACCATATAATTCAGGGTTAAAAAAAAAAATGGGTTCAGCATTAGTGAAAGTCACTCCAGTTTTTTTTGCAAATTTAGCACTTCTTAAATGTTTTTCTGCCTTCCTGCCCCGAAACAGACAGACGCAGACACAAGTCTTGCCATACCACACACCTTTATTATAGTGGGGAAGCACTTTTCTTTCACTCTCCACAGTAGCACAGTTCCCACACACCTAAGCACAATGCAGCAGAGTCTTTTCTTCCTTTTCCCTTCCACATTCCACCTCCACTCCTCCTCTGGCAAGCTTTGTCCTCTTCCTCACGATTCTGGCTCCCCAAGTGAAGTGAGGCAGCTCCTTTATTCTGCTCCTGGGAGTGCTCAAGATGTTTCATTAGCTGGATCTAGAATCACTCCCAGGTGTGGTGAAAGCTGAATGTAGCAGGGCTCTGACACCCCCACAGCTCCCCCAGGCGGCATCCACCCAACCCAGCAGGGCTGCAGCAAACTGACAGAAAGCCCTGTGGGAATCTGAGGTACCACTGCAAGACTGGGGGCTGCCATCTAGCGCTCCGGGGGAGACAGTGTCCTGTGCACATCTGCTCCCCCAGTCCTTCCAGTTTATTGGTCTCCTGGCAGGGAAAGGACCACAACCATCCATCACAACATCCAGAGTCACTACTTATTCTTTGAGGTTGCATGCCCTCTGATGTAAAATGTTGATGTCAAATATGAAGGATGTTACTTAAATAAAGTTTAAATTTTGTGTGCGTTAAAAAATGTCATTTTTGAATATATTCAGCTTTCCCAGGAGTAAATACATTGCCTAAAAAGTATTGTATGCTTTAATATACATAAATACAGTATTTAATCCTTATTTGAAAGGTGCTATAATATAATAGTATGGGTTTACAATTTGTACTTGCTCAATAAAAACTGTAATTTTCAGGGAGTACTTTTTTTTTCTTTATTCTTCCAATAAACTGATTACATTGGAACCTGTGTATCAATTTTATACAAATAGTAACTCAAAAGAGCTTAGAACAGGAGGCTGATGACAATGTGAAAAATGGGGATTGTAAAGCAGTTTCAATAGAATTTTTAAGTATTGCAAGGTGTTATTTCCAGATAGGAAAAATCAAGAATTAGAAATCTTCCACGAGTAGACTAACCCCAAATTGTTCAAAAAAGCCTTCAACAAGGTCTACATCAAAATATCTAAAGGCAGCTTTTTCCATAATTGTTGAGGAGCATTAGAACTTGGGAACACCAGGGAAAAGTCATTTGAAAAAACATGGTATAGAAACCGGTTAGAAATCATCTCATCTCCATGGCACTTGCAAAAATAGTGAAGTAAGGGCAAATCTGCATCCAAAACTCAAAAGAAAATCCACAACAGAATGATAAATAAATGAGAGTTTTAGAATGGCTTGAGTCAAAGTCTTGTGCTAACATTCTAAGGAAATTAAGTGGACTTTGCAATAGTCAGGGGTGTCTAACTCCGATCGTGAAGGGCTTCAGGTTTTAATTAGCAGTCAATATGTTGATGATTTCCTGTATGTCATTCAGAACCATTATACATGTACTTTATATTTTTTTTCTGGGCTGCTTTAATACCATGTGCGTGCATAGTCATGGACTTCTAAAGTCTGTTCACAGTTAACAAGACTGTTGATACAAGCAGTTCAATATCCATTAACTGTGATAAATCTGTATATACATAATAAACAAAGGTAAAATCTTAAAAAACACATTGGTTGTAATTTGTCAAATGAAATATATACTGCATTCAGAAACAAAGCAGTAGGAATCAATTCAGTGACTCTGGTCATATTAGCAGTCCCAAAGGAGTAGCAAATCCACTGATGCAGAGTCACATTATGTGTAACTATTAAATTATATGGGTTCTTGGTGCCAACGTTCTGCCATAACACAATTTCCAAAAATATTAATTTTGTTTCTCAGAGAACACCATCAAAATGTTTTGTGGACCAGAACTGAAATATTTCTGTAATCATTTATTTTTCTATTATTGATCTTGTACAGTGGACATGGGTGCGCATAGGATTGAGCTAGCTGCTCATCTGCTAGCTTGCTTTGCTCATTATTTCTTGGCTGCAGGTTAAGGATGAAAAAAAACAGTTAAGGATTTTTAATCTTTAAAAGCAAGGCAAACAAATTTCATGCAAAAGAAAATTGCTCCATTATTAGTCATAACTGGTTATTATCTAATAAACTACCTGAATGAAAACCTGTACCTTCTGCAGTCCCCTAATATCTGTTAAACATACATTTTACATGCACAAAAGCATTAAAACATCACACAATTGAAGCACTTTTGCATGGAAGAGCGAGTTTTTCTCTAAGCTGATGTAAGCTGCTACTGGAATCTTACAAGAAATACTTTAATGTGAATGGGGCAACAACAGGTATTGTAGCTAGTGCAAGTTTCTATTGATTTGCATTGAAAAATGTACCACCATTTTTAGGGAGTGTATTTGAGTTCTCACAGATGTGCGTATGCATTTTTTTTATTCAGTAATGTCTTGTAATGCACAACATGTGGCCTGAAGCTCCAAGTGGAATAGTATGGTGAAGGCAGAGTGGTGGCTCTGAGGCTAGGGATCTGCACTGACAAATCGAAAGGTTGCCGGTTCGGATCGCGTAAATGCCAATAGGGACTCTGCTCTGTTGGGACCTTGAGCAAGGCCCTTAATCTGCAATTGCTGAGCGCTTTGAGTAGTAAGAAAAGTGCTATATAAATGCAAATAATTATTATTAAGGTCTCGAGTTTTAGACAGCTGTCCGCATAATGACAATACACTGGTGGCAACTTTTTTTCCAGTTTTAATCTGTACTTTAATTCAAACACAAGGCTTTTAATTTTTTGTCTAGATTGTTGTACTTGAAGCAGAATATTATGTAAGTGCTGCAATGCAGCATTTAAACCGTGTAAATATCTTGTCGTTTTTTGTACCATTTCCGTCATTTTTATTTCCTGTGTGATATATAAGCCTGAATATACAGTAGATGGTTTTCTGGTTGAAGTCTAAGCACCCCCTTTGCATTATTTACTATGAATTATACTATATATACCTGTGGTTATGGAGATTTAACACATTGCAATATTCCATTGATCTTGTATGTATTATCTGTCTATGCTAAATACAATGCATATTGCACAGCAGTAAAATGCAATTTGGGAAATAAAGAACAACTATTTTGTGTTTTTACTATTTTTATTTATTTTATACCTGTTGCCATTCTTGTTTTCTATTACAGTAACAACTTCTTACCAGGTAGGTATAAGTAAAGGCACATATATTGGTACGTTTGAAAATTTATACTGCTTTTTGATATCTGTAGCACACTCTTATATAATTATATCCATCCATCCATCCATGCATCCATTTTCCATCCCGCTGAATCCGAACACAGGGTGACGGGGGTCTGCTGGAGCCAATCCCAGCCAACACAGGGCACAAGGCAGGAACCAATCCCGGGCAGGGTACCAACTCACTGCAGGACACACACAAACACAAGCACACACTAGGGCCAATTTAGAATCTCCAATCCACTTAACCTGCATGTCTTTGGACTATGGGAGGAAACCGGAGCGCCCGGAGGAAACCCACGCAGACACGGGGAGAACATGCAAACTCCACGCAGGGAGGACCTGGGAAGCAAACCCAGGTCTCCTAATTGCGAGGCAGCAGCGCTACCCACTGCGCCACCGTGCCACCCATATAATTATATTGTAAATACATTTAACAAGTTATTTAGATTTTATAATTTGTGCTTTTCTTGAGCACATGAAATAGTCACACAACCTCTCAATATATCGTCTTAGGTTGTATAGTAACATGTTCAAAGGAAAATCTGCAATAAAATATATCAGTTGATTATTATGATTTTTATTTTTTTATTAAAGTTTTGTAGTAAGACCCATGCCACTTGATAAGAATCATAAAAGAACATGATTTACACACAAAATTATAAAACGTATAATTGTAACATGACACTTTTACATTTACTTTGTGTCCTAAGCGAAAGAGATTTGAGTTAAAACTTGAACCTTTAATTTCCAGTTCAACTTGTTTGGCTTGCGAGAATAAGATTTAAACAGCTGCTATATTCTGTACACTGCTTCTTATGTCTGTAATTGATGGTAATGGTTGTAAATAATACCTCTGTAAACTATTATCTGCTTGTTTACTGTTTTGTAAAACTGCCTTTCAACTGGCTTGTGATCAGGCAGAGTTAAAAATAAAGGATAATTCAAAATGCTTTTCCATTTTATATGTGTCTCGTGAGCTTTAAGAATGGTATTTGCAGTACAGGTTAAGTGCATGTAGGTAAATGCCTATTCTTTAAAGAAACTGAGAACAGCAAATATTTGTAAGGAATGACTATATTGCAGTAGCTGTGTTAATGATAAACTTTTTTTATACCATAGACAATATTTGAGCAATAGTCACTTTATGACACACATTCTGTATTGTAAGCATTACATGTTCAGTTACTTTTTAAAGACAAAATCAATTCCTTTGGTTTTATAGAGACTAAAAAAAATTTAGGCTTACTTAACACAAAAAAGTTGTACTCCTTTTTCATCTATACATATAAAACGCCTGTCTGTTGCATGATTACACACAAACTACTTGGGCTAGCACCTTGATCTTGATTGAAAGCATATGATCTGATACATTCTGGTAATTCAAAAAATTTTAGGCACCTGCAACCTCAGCAAACTGACCTGTACTCGTGGGTTTCATAAGTGATCGGGAAGTGAAGTGACATGGCAGAAGGAAAAAACTCCAGAACAATCTGGTAAGCATTAAGCAAGTTGCAGATGATGTGATGAATAATGCCATAATAGGTAGAAGAGCAGCACTGCCATCTACTGAGCATCCAGTGTAGGATACAGAATTTAGAAACAAACAAGATGGAAAAATGGATGAGACTTGAGGTCTCTGTGTTTCACTAGTAGTGTGTGTATATGTATATGTATGTATATATATAATATATATATATATATATATATATATATATATATATTGTTAATGTTTTTATATAGTTGACTTTAACATGTACAGTTTCACAGTGCACAAAATCACATTTAATAAAGCACAAAGATGCACACTTTCGATTGTGTTTATTAGTAATGTAAGTGTAGTAAATGGCAAATGTCTTGAATCCCCACTTGGGACTCTTTCTGTTGTTAGCTGGTCTATCTTAATCAACCTACAGTGCAAAAATCCTACCTGTTTAAAAATGGCATTTATTCAAATCAAAAGGAAACCAATGCTTTCATCTATATATATATATATATATATATATATATATATATATATATATATATATATATATATTATAAAAGTTCACCAAGTCCATGGCAAGCAAGACAGAACCACGCCCACCAACTCACAGAACCCCGCCCACCAAAAATTCACTAAGCAGCCGACCATGACACGCAAGACAGAGCCACGCCTGCCAACTCACAGAGCCCCACCCACCAACTCTAAGACCATGGGATACACACGACAGAGCCCCGCCCGCCAACTCTAACCTTCCTCCTGAGTCCACCCTCGCTCTCGAGGCAGGCACACTCGCCAAACAACGCCTCAGTTGCTTTCGTCTCTGCTACAGTCCACATGCACCTCTGAGCCACGTTGACTTTTCATTAATCTTTTCGGTTCCGGCTGCTTTTCTGTATATAATCCACCAAGTCGCTCGACCATGGGATATGCACGCACGCAATGCAGCGCCCCGCCCGCCAACTCTAACCCTCCTCCAGCATCATGGGATACGCACTACAGAGCCCCGCCATGGCTCCTCGATGTTGGAGACGGGGAAAAATGGAACACCTGTGACATTGCCTTCACATTGTTTTCCTTTTATTTCTGATCCCGTTCAACAACTATATGGTGACATCGACTTCTCAACTGTCACTTTGGAACAACTCAGCACGCGAGCTATATTAAGCGTCACCAACGAAGACTCGCTACAACTTAATGAACAAGTGCTGAAACGTATCCCTACCGACGAAGTGACTTTCACCAGCATTGACTCCATCGTCACAGACGATCCTGCAGATCAAATTTCATTCCCCGAAGAATTTCTTAATAGTCTTACTCCCACTGGCATGCCTCTGCATAAACTCAAAATTAAAATTGGTTCAGTCATTATGCTTCTCAGAAACCTCCTGCCAGCAATTTCTGGTTAGATTGGCCTTTGCAATGACAATTAATAAGGCACAGGGCCAAACTTTCAAAATGATATGCCTGTATCTGCCAAAACCAGTTTTCAGTCACGGACAATTGTATGTTGCTCTCTCCAGAGTTCCATCTTTTCATTCACTTACAGTCATATCCTCAAACCCACCCCATTTGGACAACTGTGTCTTTCAGGAAGTGTTCACCCATCAATAAATAATTATGCGGCGTATGCTACGCCGCGGGTTGGCTAGTAGCTAAATATTTTTTCACTTGTATGATCAGCAGGTTGTCTCACCCTGTGGTAAGAAATCATGTGATCTGTGACTCAAGACACTTGACAAATTATATAGTTAAAGATTATGTACATGATGTATATACAAGGTGAGTCAAAATGAAGTACCACATTTCTCAGTGTCATTATGTGAGGAAGAGGCAGCCCAGTGGGTTTGGGTGGTGGTCCTTTGATAGGTGAACCCTTGTAGTTTTCAGTCTGCAACATGTGTTGTTCCATTGTGCACCATGCTTTCATTGTCAAAGCGTTCTTCAAAAACAACGAATCCATCATCACTATGCAACGTACCTTCTGAGCGCACTTAAGCATTCCTCATAACGGTGACGTCCCAGAACAATTCTTCAGTGGGTGGCTAAATATACAGACCGGTATAATTTTGAACAGAAAATCTCCAGGCCATCATCAGACTTTACAAACACCTGAAAACATCCAAGCTGATAGGGCATCAAATTTGCCATCTCCTTGATGTTATAGTGCGCAAACATGCTTCTGCCTTAGGAATTTCCAACATGTCTTTGAGGAAGATTTTGCATGAGGACCTTAATTTTCATCCATATAAAATGATGGCAGTGCAGGAGCTCACTGATAGAGACTGGGAGAGCCATAGAGAGTTGTGCACAAACATTCTGCAAACCATTCATCAAGATGTCATCGTCATGTGCAGCCAACGAGGCACATTTCCATTTGAATGGTTGCGTAAATAAGTAAAACTTTTGCTATTGGACTGAAGCAAACCTTCGTGAACTTCATCAGAGACCCCTGCACAGTGAGCGTGTTACAGTTTGATGCACCATTGCAGAATTTGGCATTGTAGGCTCTTACTTTTTTGAGGAGGGGGTAGCAATGGTCACTGTCACTCAAAAACGTTACATTGAAATGCTACAGAACTTTTTGCAGCCCCAAATGGAAGAAATGGATGTGGTGGATGCCTGGTTTGAACAGGATGGACCAACAGCTCATATGATGTGGAGATTCACGCAAGGTTTGCTGGAGATGTTTTCAGGGAAGCTGATCTTGTTGCAATGTTGGGTGGCCTTCACGTTTGCCTGATCTCACTCTGTGCAGTTTTTTCTTGTGGAGCTATCTCAAGTCACAGGTATATATACACTGACCTCAAACCTTGAAGCCCTCAAGGACGCTATTCACCACGAAATCGACGCTATTCCCCTTGAAGTGGCTGAACAAATCACGAAAGTGTTCAGAAATCGTCTTGAAGAGTGTATCTCTAATGATGGCCTCCATCTTGAAGACATCATTTTTAAAACACTGAAAAAAATCTATTTTGTATACCCTTTCTTGTGTCATAATAAAATGTATATTATCTTGTTGCGTTTTTGTAGAATAAACATTTGAAATGTGGTACTTCTTTTTGGCTCACCTTGTGCAAGGTAAAAGAGAGCAATAGGTGGGTTTCACCAATGCCACATTATTTCTACATGCATGTAGCTTAGTCCAGATTTTTATTTCTCTAGTCCAAATGTGTTTGTTTTCAGTTAAATCTGTTTAGTTTAAATTAGCCTACAAAATGTTGATGCATGTAAGCAGTTATTGAATTCTAGTTTTCAGCCTTCAAATTTTTTTTTCCACTTAGCACTTTTTTGGTAACCCCATCAGCATTACATGAAAGGTAACTGAATATAGATGAGTGCCTTACTATCTGCACATTATACTACATTTTATTTTGTAGATATCACCGTTGGTATGGCAATTTATTCTGACCATTCCAATTTTTTCTGATTTTTGTAGTCCTTTTCACTTTCTTTGTCATTGAAAACACCTGAATTTTATCAGTAAGTTTGTCTGCTTTTTCTGTGACTTCATGCTTCTCTTGACTCATTTAGCCGAAGTGTATCAAGAAACGTTTCTGGGGCTCCTATATACCAAGCGCAATATGCCTGCATAATGCCTTACTGTAACTGTGACAGCCAAGTAAAACGTTTTCTTTCTTTTTGGTAATTCGGGTGTGTGTTCAAACCATATTGTGTGTGTGTTTTGTTTTATTTTGTTTGTTTGTTTATTTGAAACTCTTTTGTAAAAAGACAAATTTCCCCTGGAGACAAATAGAATTCTATCCATCCATGCTATGTTTTACAATGTGTTTTTGTCACACTTAAACTTACAAAGTTGTAATGGATTATTCAACTATTAGTGAAAATTGAGAGTCTGTGGGAGTGTCTGTCCATACACTGACCTCGCCCCTGGACCAAATACTGTTGACATATAATCCTGCTACCTGTGACCCTATAAAAGAAAAAGTAATTTTCTGAACTTGAATAGATATAGATAACTAACTGTGAGCAGTATCAAAGTTGAAGATTGTTAAGACATTGAAACTTGGTGATTCAAGATTGGAATATATTCTGTAAAACATGTCAATAAAAAAAGAAAACTATTTAGTCATAAACAGTGTAATACTAGAAATGTTTAAAATCAGACTGGGTTTGTCTTTTTTAGTGAATAAGGAACTAATAGAAGTCTTTGTCTAAAAGAAGAGCATGAAATTAAATTTAGTACATATGCATATACCTGAGATATAAATGTCCAGTGAAAAAAATGCTGCTTAATCATGTTTTTCTTCTTCAGTTAATATTATAGAGTACATATCTTGGAAGAAATGCTCAAGTTGTGTATATTAGTATTATTCATTACTTCCAGTTGCTATTGACACTTTTACTAAAATGTAATTTATTTCTTTTGTATTTTGTTTCTCTATTTGGCATAAAGCAGTCAAGTCTTAACTGAAAGTGCAATTCAAAATGTAAATGTCAAAGCCATTAAATGTTTACAGTGGTGAAAATATGATCATAATACTGTATTAAAAATGAAATATCTAAACCACTTTCCTAAGTTCCCTCCAGTTTTCCCAGCCTTTTTTCTGTTCTTTATGCTTAGATTTTTACCATCTCCAGAATGCTTATAGTAAAAAGACGACATTTGTCTCCTAGTCTTTGGGTGGTCTGAAGTAAAAAGTGGTCTTTAATTTTATTTCAATTAAATTGTTTTAATTAGTTGAATTGACTCCCACAGTCCAAAGACATACAGGTTAGGTGGATTGGTGATTCTAAATTGGCCCAAGTGTGTGCTTGGTGTGTGGGTGTGTTTGTGTGTGTCCTGCGGTGGGTTGGCACCCTGCCCGGGATTGGTTCCTGCCTTGTGCCCTGTGTTGGCTGGGATTGGCTCCAGCAGACCCCCGTGACCCTGTGTTTGGATTCAGCGGGTTGGATAATGGATGGATGGATAGTTGAATTGAAGTAACAAGATTAGTTAATTTTAATATGAGACCACTTAGTAACATAATTTTGGTTTTTCTAGCTGCATATTACAATTAACCTTTGCTTCTTTATTACCTGTTATCTATTACAAAATAGCCATCTTTGAATTTATCTTCACAAAACAGCACTTTGTTCAGGAAATATTAATGCTGTTGTTATGCTGTTTTGAGTCATAACACAGATGTCTTGCATTACTTTTTAAATTCTGTGTGTTTCAGATCAGATACTTGTACTATAGTAGTTTTAGAATATCCAACACGTTTACATTTTTTTTTTTGTTTCACTACAGGTAACCAATGAGATTACTCCTGTATTATCATACTCTTACATGGCAGTTTTGGTTCCAGTTTTTCTGCTCACAGACTTTCTTCGGTACAAACCGGTACTAATTTTGCAGAGCCTCAGCCATATTTCCATATGGTTAATCCTTCTCTTTGGCACTAATCTTTTAGAAATGCAGTTCATGGAGTTCTTCTATGGAATTACCATGGCAGCTCGGGTGGCCTACTCTTCCTACATCTTTTCACTCGTCACACCTTCATTGTACCAGCGAGTGGCAAGCTATTCCCGCTCCTCTGTTTTGATGGGAGTTTTCACTAGCTCGGTTCTGGGACAGATGTTTGTGTCCATTGGAGAATTCACATATATCAATCTTAGTAAGATATCATTGGGATTTGTGGTCTTTTCATTCCTATTGGCACTTTTTTTACCCTGGCCTAAGCGAAGCATGTTCTTCAACAGGAAAGTACTGGAGCAAAATATTGCTTTGCCTACTGAAATAGAGAAGGAAGGTTCCAACAACCTTGTGTCCTCCCCTTCCAGGACAACAGCTTCCTGGAAGAATTCTACTTTATTTGAAATGTTGAAGGAACTTGTGAATGTAGTTAGAAAACCTCAGTTACGACTGTGGTCAATTTGGTGGATCCTAAATTCAACTGGCTATTACCTGATTATATATTATGTTCAGATACTTTGGAATGAAGTGTACCCAGCCATTGAAAATAGGAAGGTTTATAATGGAGGAGTGGATGCTGCATCAACTTTACTAGGTAAGTTTTTAAAGTATAGTGAAAAATGATCAATTGTATAAAAAAAGTTCAGGAAGTCTGAGGTTGTTCTTTATTTATTGATATTTTACAAATGTATATCCTTGGATTTTCTAGGAATTATTGCTCTTCTACTCCAGTAATGCGATGTGCAGGAGTATGTCCATTGAAGGACTAGCAACCCATTTCATGTTTATTCCTGCCTTACTCATATTGCTGTTGCTTTAGTCAACACATCTTTATAATGGAAAAGACCGGTTCAGAAAGTGGATTAACACTAGAATTACCAGAGCCTACGAAAAAACTCGTAAATCCGTCCCACCTTAAATCGCGTCTTAAAGCCGTTCGCACATCTCCGCCAGAGTCTTTTGTCATCTAAATGTGATGATAAACAAAAGCTACTAGCAGCCAGCTATTCCATCCCCCCACCGACTTAGAATGAACTCCTAGCTCATGCCTTGCCTTGATTTGATTATTTGGGATTGAAGTGGAGTTTTACAGTGGAAATAATTCGAGCGTTATTTGGAATACACGCATTTCATGTGTGTTCCGTTTCTACAGTATAGTAGGCTGTGCAAACACATTTTTAAAACAGAAACGTTTTTCATATTCTAATAGTAAATGACAAAATGTAGGCATAAACTATATAACGTATGAAGCCTGAAGTCCATATATCAAAGAAACACTTTCACAAAAGGTACAAATAAGAGAACAATTGCGCTTTTCTTCAAAAATATAACTGCACAAAAAAAAAAGCCGCGTTAGCATGCCACATTGACACTCTTTGTACTACTGCTGCGGTGGCGTAATGGTATCAGCTCCTGACTGGGGATCAGAGGGTGGCGAGTTCGATCCCGCACGGCTCCACTTCGAGAAGTAACCTGCTCTTATTCTTACAATTTTAGAATAACAACATAAATTTCATTTCAGTCTGTAACAGCCGGTGTAACTTATGATACTGGTAAAGGTTAGCTTTTTTTTTTTTTTTTAATTCACTTTTCATTCTCGCAGTCGATGCATACTAACGCCCCCCCCCCCCAAAAGGGTTCTGACACATAAACGCTGCCGAAGCTGCCTTCTTCGTAGCTCACATAAAATTTTCACACCTGATCTGACACTGTTCGTTTTCAAATAATATTGCATTAGTGCGATGAAGTTTTCACATATATTGTCTCTTTCAGGTGTATAATAGAAACCACAGCATAGAGAGAAGTGAGTACATTGCTTCTTACAGGAAAAGGTGATGGAAAAAGTGCATTGGTACGAGAATGCAGTCACGAGTATTCTGCAGTCTTTATGTGAAAACAGCATAAATAATGTGAAATCATTCTCTCCTCTGCATGTCCTGGAGTACAAAAGAAACAGCATACAGCAACATGTGGGGACTGGCAGGAACACTCAATAACACTGAATAAAAAGAAAGTCAAGTGACGGTGAGATACGAAGGAAGGCAGCTTCGCCAACGTTTATGTGTCAGAACCCTTTGGGGGGGGGGGGGGCGTTAGTATGCATCGACTGCGAGAATGAAAAGTGAATTAAAAAAAAAAAAAAAGCTAACCTTTACCAGTATCATAAGTTACACCGGCTGTTACAGACTGAAATGAAGTTTATGTTGTTACTAGCAAAATACCCGCGCTTCGCAGCGGAGAAGTAGTGTGTTAAAGAGGTTTTGAAAAAAAAAGGAAACATTTTAAAAATAACGTAACATGATTGTCAATGTAATTGTGTTGTCATTGTTATGAGTGTTGCTGTGTTTTATATATATAAAATACACACACACACATATAAACATATATATATACATATACATATACACATATATATACATATGTACATATATATATATATATACATATACACATCCACATATCAACATATATATATACACATATATACACACAAACACGGTTTATGGGTGATGATTGTTTTACTCTTTTTATGTTTATTTTATTTTATTGTAGAATCAACTCCTATCTGCGCACAGCAGGGCAGCCGTGGGCGGATGCGTATGGTGTATTCACTCCATGTTATCGTGCATTGCGCTGTCAGTGGTATTTTGATAAAAGAATTTGAACAACATATAAGAAGCGTATAAATTATTAAACAGTAAAACATTAAAATTTAAGAAGTAAAGTTACATTAAGTACTACTGCAGTGCCTTCGGGTATACCTCATTTTTTGTTTGCCCATTACATGCTTAAATGTATAAATGTTTTGGTGCACCTACCCGAGAACACGCGACATATAACAGAGCGTGGGAGACGCATGGATTTTAAACACGCGTTGAGTTCATCTGCTGCTCTCCCTCGTGGAATAACTGGTAATGTTTGACTAAAATGTACAGCGAGTAAAACGACATTACCTCCTATTTTTTTTTGTACGATCTCTGAGATCTTGCTTTTTTCGGTTCAAGGCTTCATAAGCTCTTTTATGTTGTATGGTGTACTTATCCCAAACCATCATCTTTGAATGTTGCAAGACTTTCGCCTTGTATGTAGATCGGGGTAATTACATTCATTGCATTCCTAGTCTGAATCACAATGTGATTGTATGGGTGGTTACCTGGCACTGTAGGGTTGCCACCCGTCCTTTAAAATAGGGAATCGTGCCGCGTTTGAGAATGAAATTGCGCGTCCCGTTTTGAATCAATACTGGACGGGATTTATCCCGTATTTTTTTTATCATTTTTTTTTTAAAGCAGCGTCTCATGCAAATCATCCCACACGCATTTTATGAAGATGCCTCCTTTCCTAGTTTTGATTGGGTAATACTTGATGTCATCGTTAGTTTGATTGGTGTTTTTAACTGTCCAGTGAGGAGGGCGTGTCTTTTAAGTACAGTCTGCAAAGTGTTGGCACTGAGATGTGGCGTCAGCGCCATAGTTGAAGCCCCTAACGTTGCGGTCAGCAAGTCAGCTAACATCCGCCATGTGCCGTCTTTCAGTTGCGAGAAGCAGATCATAGAATGGTTGAAACTGTTGCCCCTAACGTTGCGCCACGGCGTGTGGTTTGTTTATACCTCGTGTCTTCTCATTAAACTTTTATCTCGCGAATATGTTATTGCAATCCTCAGCGGGAGCGTTTCTATAAACTTAATTTAAACTTACGTTTTACACCGTGCTTTGTTTCCCTTATGAACATGCTTGTATGCTTAACTCGCTCCGTTCTCAATTGTTTAATAAATTTTTTGCTCTTCGCTGTTTGCGGCTGTTCCTCCATTTCCCCCTACTTCGTTGTTTTATCTCGCGAATATGTTATTGCAATCCTTAACGGGAGCGTTTCAATAAACTGATTGAAAATAGTTTTGCATTTACCTTTTTAGTAAAAGGCGAGCTTTTAAGCCTGAGAAATCACCGCGTAAATGCACACGTTTAATTGGACATGTGTTAATATGTATGGTTACACAGTATTAAAAGACAGTGAACAACGTCAGTTACCTTTGTTCCCGCGTTTGATAAAAGGTGAGCTTTTAAGCCTGAGAAATCACCCCGTAAATGCACACGTTTAATTGCACATGTGTTAATATGTATGCTTACACAGTATTAAAAGACAGTCAAAAATTAACGTCATTTACCTTCGTTCCCGCGTGTGACTCGTGCTGTAAATCTCTTCCTTGTTTTTAGTTCACGTGATTACGTAGGAGGCGTGATGACGCGATACGTGACTCCGCCTCCTCCATTACAGTGTATGGACAAAAAATATGTTCCAGTTATGACCATTACGCTTTGAATTTCGAAATGAAACCTGCCTAACTTTTGTAAGTAAGCTGTAAGGAAAGAGCCTGCCAAATTTCAGCCTTCCACCTACACGGGAAGTTGGAGAATTAGTGATGAGTCAGTCAGTGAGTGAGTCAGTCAGTCAGTGAGGACTTTGCCTTTTATTATTATAGATTCTAAAATTGTAAGAATAAGAGCAGGTTACTTCTCGAAGTGGAGCCGTGCAGGATCGAACTCGCCACCCTCTGATCCCCAGTCAGGAGCTGATACCATTACGCCACCGCAGCAGTAGTACAAAGAGTGTCAATGTGGCATGCTAACGTGGCTTTTTTTTTTGTGCAGTTATATTTTTGAAGAAAAGCACACATGTTCTCTTATTTGTACCTTTTGTGAAAGTGTTTCTTTGATATATGGACTTCAGGCTTCATACGTTATATAGTTTATGCCTACATTTTGTCATTTACTATTAGAATATGAAAAACGTTTCTGTTTTAAAAATGTGTTTGCACAGCCTACTATACTGTAGAAACGGAACACACATGAAATGCGTGTATTCCAAATAACGCTCGAATTATTTCCACTGTAAAACTCCACTTCAATCCCAAATAATCAAATCAAGGCAAGGCATGAGCTAGGAGTTCATTCTAAGTCGGTGGGGGGATGGAATAGCTGGCTGCTAGTAGCTTTTGTTTATCATCACATTTAGATGACAAAAGACTCTGGCGGAGATGTGCGAATGGCTTTAAGACGCGATTTAAGGTGGGACGGATTTACGAGTTTTTTCGTAGGCTCTGGTAATTCTAGTGTTAAGGCAACTAAATACAAGGTTTTACCTTTTTAAATGTGGAAGTATCGCTCAGGGAATGCTGTTTTGTGTTTCTTATCTGACATCTCTGGAGTGTTTGTATTTGTGACATCAACAGTGATTTTAATTTGATGTGTGTACTACATGTAGAGCATTACATGTATTTAAATATATTTTAGGGTGCTATCAGTAAAGTGCAGATGGAAGTAGTGGGCAGTTTACAATAATGGGTTGTCTTGCAGTGAAGTGCTTGAATGCTTTTTAAGTCTCCTCCCAGAATGGGACATGCTTCATCACTGTAGTCGAAGAGAGCAAGGCTGATTTTTAAAATCTAGAATGGATTGTCTGACGTTACCTGTTTTTAAATGACATTGGGTGCCACTTAAACACCTGGAATTTTAAACTGACAAGAGTAACCACATGATCCATCCTGCTGTAAAATTCTGGCTACAGTTCCCCTTCTTGGGGGGAAGGGGGGGAGCTAGTTGTTAAAAGAGCACATGACAGCCCAACAACTAGTTAAAGATGTGCCTGACCCTTGATAACCTTATTAAGTATAGAAGGAATAAATTGTCAGGATATTTAAATAGACAAGGGAATGGGGGGGGGGGGGGGGGATTTAGGAACATCAACTCTAATTTGGAATTTTCATTTGAACTTCTTCACATTCCTCAGAAAAAAAAAAACATAAGTACACTCTATAGAGTTCTTTCAGCTGCATCATCCAAAAAGATTGAAAGCTGCAACTCTTCTTGAAAATCATTCCCAGAAGGGGGAGACAAAACACACCTTTGGTAGTCCAGTATATCCCTTAAATTACTTCCATTACGTAAACTCAAGAACACATTATCTGATATGTTTAGGGCCAATGAATTTCACATTTTCCTTTTGTGAATGAATAGTAAATGATTGAACAAAATCTTTCACTCTTTGAAGTGTAACAAGTATAGTTTATACTGTGTCTGCCAACCTCTCCAGGGGCCTCATGTATAAATGGTGCGTACGCACAGAAATGTTGCGTACGAACGTTTCCACGCTCAAGTCGCGATGTATAAAACCTAAACTTGGCGTAAAGCCACGCACATTTCCATGGTACCTCATACCATGGCGTACACAATTTCTCCGCTCGGTTTTGCAGACTGGCGGCACCCAGCGTCAAAACAGTGCTACTGTTCCTGCGTGGTCACCCTTTCTTTCTTAGCTCCACATTCCTGACGCGGCTTTATAAATACACTGAAACTAACTGCATATTGTTTATTAGTGTAATGCATCTGATTGTAATTAACCTGCAGCAATATAATGGTCCAGGGAATAGCCATAGTATTCCAAATACCATAACTGCTTTAGCGTTGTAACTCTCACTGCATCTTCTTCTTCTTTCAGTTGCTCCCGTTAAGGGTTGCCACAGCAGATCATCTTTTTCCATATTACTCTCACTGCACCACTCGGAGTATTTATATCACTGTATCTGAGTGGGGAATCACAGCAGCAGCTGATCGGAAAGAGAATTATCGGTACACAGCATGAAGCAGACGCTGCCTCTGCCACGGCAAAACACTTCAGAGACTTTCCTGTACGGACTTCGCGGTTTAAAAAAAGTTTCATCCCAAGAACTATAAACGCACTCAATCAGTCCATCAAGTGCTCCTTGTAGAACTGTTTGTACTTATAAGTACAATTACCTCACTGTAAACTTGCACTACAGTTATAATATTGCACAACCTGCGGCACTTTATAAAGCGCGTATTTACATATGATGACGATATCATTTTTAAGATGAAATGCAGCAAAATATGTTGATTTTATTATACAGATAAAACTTTAACTTCATTTAAATAATCAGTATTGTTAATAATTAAACATGTGAGGACACGGTGCCGCAGCGCTAGCTAGTTCAGGGATTGTTCCTGCATTGCGTTGTATTCTTGCGCTGACGCGATAGCTGATTGTGTGGCGATTGGGTATTTGGAGAAAGAAAAGGACAGGAATTGGAGGTTAGTACGTTTGAAAGAGACAGTACTGCTGTGGTAAATTATTTCATTGAAGGTCACGCATAGCGCTGCAAGCCTCTTACGTGAGACATGAACAAGCACTGCGCCACCGTGTTCCCATGTTTAATAACATGCTTTCATTCCTATCATCATGAAAAAGATATCACGTATACATCTCAGTATTTTAATTATTCAGAGAGCTGTAATATCACGAATGTAATGGATTATGTGTCCTGTCGGAGAAAGAGAAAGCCCGTTTAAGAAGCAGGTAGTGATTCACACACAGAGCACATAGAAGATCAAATACAGAACAAAGCATTTAACGTGCTACTTTAGTTAAAATGGGATTTGAGAAACTAGTAAATTAAACGATTTTAAGATGAAGTTTATGATGTTCTACTTTAATCTTGAAATTTCCACTTTAATCACGTAGTTTATATTGCCATTAAAGTTGACATTTCTTGCTTTTTTCCCCACTGTGTGCCTATTTTTTTTTGTCTGTACCCTAATAAGCTTTCATATGACACTCAGACAGTGGGCTACGACTCGCCTTTTCATGGCGACTTTGATATGTGATTTCTTTTTTATTTTGGGCACTGTGCGACTTTGTGAACTTGAGCTTTCGAGTTTCTCCGACACTCTGTCACTCGATCAACTTCCTTTTGTTGATTATACCACTGTTTAAACCAACAAATAGTACGTTTTTCCTTTGCCTCCACTTGGTATTCGATGAAATTCTTATATTTTCCCCCGTGCTTTTCCCATTGTCTTTTCACAGAAGGCCATTTATATTGATTTGCATATTCAAAGAGGTGTAATTCTGGGAGGAGTTGTGGCGGGACAGAAGGCGCGTGCATGTGCGTTACTTTTCACGCTGATCGGGATTTATGTATCGGAAGAACGTGGAAGTTTGCGTACGTACAGATTCCTGCATCTGGATTTTTCTGTGCGTACGCACATTCCCGCTTTTGTGCTTACGCCATGTTATAGTGTTAGTTCTACGCACGCCGTTATACATGAGGCAGGACAGTGGGTGGTACTTTTCATGGATGAGAGGCCAACAAAATGGAGAGAGCGCGGAGGGAGGCAGTAAATAGGGGTAGCATATTTACCCAGCCTGCTGGATGGCAACAGACCTCTAATTGCTGCCTCAGGTGGGACTCGTACAGGTTTGGCCTGGAGTTGTAGTCTGAGCAAACTGCCCTGGCAGAAGATTACTTAGGGGACCACTATGGGGAACCGTCAAGAAGCAGCTGTATTATTTAATTGAGGTCAGGCTGACACAAAACCACTTCGGAAACCAGGTACTCATTGGTCAGACTTTAAAATGAACCTCAGCTTCTCATTTGGTTGAGGCTGGAGTTGGGAGAGGAGCGGAGGTAAGAGTTTTGTCTGGCAGTAGAGAAGAGCAGGCGGCCAGTGTAAACGAATCAGTAAGGTGACCTAGAACATTCGACACGGAGAATATGCTACACAGAAGGAAATAGTATTTTGAATGTTGCATTATGAGTAGTTAAGATTAACTGAAAACAATCCAAGTTCAAATTCTTGGCAAGGATGATTGGGTGACCATGTACTACTCTGGTGACGATAAACACATTAAAGGACTTTGCAGTAGATTGTGAAGCATGTAAAAAATGTACTGGCTTTCCAACCAATTTCAGACACGTTAGCCATCTTTAAATGTATTTACAGTACATATATGCAACAATAGACTAGCTAGACAAGATTAGCTCCAGCCAGCCTTGGAATCGGATCTAATTGCTGGTGATTTCATTGGCCATGTTGAAGGGAACTTGCAAGGCTGGAAGCCTGTACTTGGTTATTTTCAAGTTAGAGAGATAAATCCTAATTGTCAGAGCCTTCTAACTTATACATGCAATGAATTTACTTGTAGGAAGCAACTGATTTTAACATCAACTCACATAATAAAAATAACTGTTAATCAACACTTGTTTCTTTATCTCACTCAAAGACGTATGTTCAGTGGGTGCGGCAGAATGCATATCTGATGTGTATCTGATTATCATCTGTCGGGTGCAAGGATACAATTTACACTAAAATGCCTCTGCCATTTGACACCCACTGCAGTCAGGCACCAATTTCATTTGGGTTTTAACCTGCCAGCAATGAGCATGAGGCAACTTAATATTTGAAAACAGAAAAAGTATGCCAAAAATGTATACTCCACTCTACAAAGATGAAGACAAGGTTGAATATCAGGTTAGTGCCTTGACTTTGGCGAACAGTGCAAACAATGCAAACTGGCAAATATGGCACACTGGGTACAGATGATGCTCAAAATTAGATTAAAAAGCATACTGGAAAGATCTTGCCATGTAAATGGAGGAAGCAGTCCATTGTCATGAATACCATATCTAGTATACGATATTGTGACAACTCTGTGTTAGGTACATGGGAAAAATAAGTTTCTTTAAGTCAGTCAGCAAATTAGAATTTTCAGCAAGTCAGTGATTAAGTCTGTTGTGAGAATACCTTCAACAAACTCACAGTCAAGCAGTGCCTGAACTGCAGCATGTCAAACCACCATAGATAAATTATCAATTGTGGGCCAAGTATAAGGAATATCCAACTGTGCTTCCAGAAAATAGAGAAACAAAAAACATATGATGAACAACCTGGGTAAAAACTGTAAACATCTTCTAGTAGATGCACAAAGATTCAAGTACCAGAATGTGCATCAAAGGTGAGCTGTCAGAGGATTATTCTAGTACACAGAAGCGTGCAAGAGTGTTGTGTGTTATTACAGCTCTTGTTCAGTACTGGTTGTGGACTTTGTTATGAGCAAAGTTTTTAATGGCAGACATGGTGTCCAGTGAAGAGCAGTTTATCAAGGATCTCATGTATGCCAACAATAGTAGGATTTTCACAGACAATGAAAACGAGGCCTCCAGCATCCTCCCTGACATCCAAACTTAAGCACACTAATTGTGATAAATACAGACAAGACAAAGCTGTAATCGACAGATGGCTCACATCAATACATTTGAGTGCTGTGCTGTTATAGCAACTGCATGAAATTAAACAACTTAGTTTTGGAGAGCAAGTTTAGAAAACCATGTCTTTGCTAGTGTACAAATTTGTATAGGGTCCTCTAGCAACTATTTTCATTAATTTACATAGTGTAAATCGAGCATTACTATTTCAAGAAAAATGCACATCCTCCTTTTAGTCCTCCTTTGTGGCATGTTTATCAGCAACATAAAGAGTCAAAAATGTTTCAGACGAGAGGTCTATGAAGTGAATTTGCAAGTCCACATGCAAACTAACAAATCTAAATATGCTGTCAATCATACCAGAGAAAACACAATGGACCACAGTGGCACTGGTTGAACCAAGTGTGATGTATGGGAGAAAATAGTTTCCCATTCAGAGTACCACGGAAGTTCTGAACCAACATCATCGGCTCACATTAACATTGAAAACTTGGACAAAGCATGTAGAGGAAGATCTTGGAAGCTGATGACTGGCACTAGCATAAACCAAAGATGTAGTAGGTGACAAGAAAAAGTAAATGGACCTCCTGTTGCTCACACAGCGACATAATGGCTTCATGGAAAATTGCAACCGTGCACATGCTAAAGGGATTTGCCGATGATAATGGTGATGAAATAGTATGTATGAATTCCTTAGTTGAATAAAAATGAAAGATTGTAAGTAGTAGTAGGATGTTGTATTATGTTAGCAATAATGGATGCATTGAAATGAATGACACCTTTTTTTTGGCTAACTGAACAGATTACAATATGCAAGCTTTCAAGACAGCTTAATTTAGGGGCCTAGGCAGCATCGAAAGCTTGCATATTGTAATTTGTTCATTTCGACTTGAAAGTAAAAATTGAGACAACTTTAGTTATACTTTGTTGTATCTTTCACAACCCAAAAAGTGTATGTGAGGTTAATTGTTAGGGCTAAGAATCAGCAGAGACCTCCTGATTCAATATTATATTAGTTGCTGATTTGATTTACATTGTGATTTTCTAATTATTGTGATTCAGTGTTTCAAGCTTAATAAACTTGATTGGCCTAAACTTTATTACCATAGTGGACAGTAAATTAAAAAAAAATTGTGGCAGTTTATGGAGAAAAGACGATTTGTAAATACTTAGCAAGCTATGAATGGTCATTTTAAACTATGTTATCTATTTATAATGTGGCCCTTGTACACATTCTTTCAGCTTTTCTGTGGTCTATAGTCTAAAAATAAAGTTAGGTCCCTCATCTGTTCACTAACTACAGCTGTTTCTGAGGCAATGGTTTCCGAACAGGATAGTCATAAAGGACATGCTATGTGCCACTTTTAAGTAGGAATGGGATATCGGCAACAATTACAATGAAACTACAATGAAATTATTAAAGTAAATGCTATAAATATACATTCTTTTATTCATATATTTTGTGGACGTTTTAGTTTTCAAATACAGCTTGCAGTTTGCACACTCTGCCAGGTCTTAATAATAATTCATTACATTTATATAGTGCTTTTCTCAGTACTCAAAGCGCTATCCACACAGGGAGGAACTGGGAAGCGAACCCACAATCTTCCACAGTCTCCTTACTGCAAAGCAGCAGCACTACCACTGCGCCACCTGTCTTGCCTTTTCCTATCTCTGTTAGTGCATAAAATGTTCTTTATAGCAAGACAAAAAGTCTGTTCATTTTCTTAACATGCTTGACCAACTGTTCAAAAGACCTTCTATGATGAATAAAAAATTTGGACGGTGTTTTCCCTTGCCCGGACGCGGATCACCGGGGCCACCCCTCTGGAGCCAGGCCTGGAGGTGGGGCTCGATGGCGAGCGCCTGGTGGCCGGGCTTGCACCCATGGGGCTCGGCCGGGCACAGCCCGAAGAGGCAACGTGGGTCCCCCTTCCCACCTAGGGGCCAAGGAGGTCGGGTGCAGTGTGAGTTGGGTGGTGGCTGAAGGCGGGGACCTTCCGATCCTCGGCTACAAAAGCTGACCTTCCGATCCTCGGCTACAAAAGCTGGCTCTTGGGACGTGGAATGTCACCTCTCTGAAGGGGAAGGAGCCTGAGCTAGTGCGTGAGGTTGAGAGGTTCCGGCTAGATATAGTCGGGCTCACCTCGACGCACAGCTTGGACTCTGGAACCAATCTCCTTGAGAGGGGCTGGACTGTCTACCACTCTGGAGTTGCCCCCGGTGAGAGGCTCCGAGCGGGTGTGGGCATACTTATTGCCCCCCGACTTGGAGCCTGTACATTGGGGTTTACCCCGGTGGACGAGAGGGTAGCCTCCCTCCGCCTTCGGGTGGGGGGACGGGTCCTAACTGTTGTTTGTGCGTATACACCGAACAGCAGTTCGGAGCACCCACCCTTTTTGGAGTCCCTGGAGGGGGTGCTGGGAGACTTCAATGCTCACGTGGGCAATGACAGTGAGACATGGAAGGGTGTGATTGGGAGAAATGGCCCCCCCGATCTGACTCTAGGCCTCAGTTCGATGATCGACTTTGTGGTCGTGTCATTGGACTTGCGGCCACATGTCTTGGACACTCGGGTGAAGAGAGGGGCGGAGCTGTCAACTGATCACCACCTGGTGGTGAGTTGGCTTTGATGGTGGGGAAGGATGCCGGTCAGGCCTGGTAGGCCCAAACGTGTTGTCAGGGTCTGCTGAGAATGTCTGGCAGAGCCCCCTGTCAGAAGTAGCTTCAACTCCCACGTCCCGAGGGAGTTGGGGGACATTGAGTCCAAATGGGCCGTGTTCCGTGCCTCTATTGTTGAGGCGGCTGACCGGAGCTGTGGCCGTAAGGTGGTCGGTGCCTGTCGTGGCGGCAATCCCCAAACCCGTTGGTAAACACCAGCGGTGAGGGATGCTGTCAAGCTGAAGAAGGAGTCATACCGGTCCCTTTTGTCCTGTGGGACTCTGGAGGCAGCTAATAGGTACCGGCAGGCCAAGCAGAATGCGGCATTAGTGGTTGCTGAGGCAAAAACTCGGGCATGGGAGGAGTTTGGAGAGGCCATGGAGAATGACTTTCGGACGGCTTCAAGGAGATTCTGGTCCACCGTCCGGCATCTCAGGAGGGGGAAGCAGTGCAGTGTCAACACTGTGTATGGTGGGGATGGTGCGCTACTGACCTCGACTCGGGACGTTGTGGGTCAGTGGGGGGAGTACTTCGAAGACCTCCTCAATCCCACTAACATTCCTTCCAATGAGGAAGCAGAGCCTGGGGACTCGGAGGTGGGCTCCCCCATCTCTGGGACTGAGGTCACCGAGGTGATCAAAAAACTCCTTGGTGGCAGGGCCCCGTGAGATACACCTGGAGTTCCTCAAGGCTCTGGATGTTGTAGGTCTTGGTGTCTTGGTTGACACGTCTCTGCAACATCGCATGGACATCAGGGACAGTGCCTCTGGATTGGCAGACCGGGGTGGTGGTCCCCCTCTTTAAGAAGGGAGACAGGAGGGTGTGTTCCAACTACAGAGGGATCACACTCCTCAGCCTCCCTGGAAAAGTCTATTCGGGGGTTCTGGAGAGGAGGGTCCGTCGGATAGTCAAACCTCGGATTCAGGAGGAACAGTGTGGTTTTTGTCCTGGTCACGGAACAGTGGACCAGCTCTACACCCTTAGCAGAGTCCTGGAGGGTGCATGGGATTTTGCCCGACCAGTCTACATGTGTTTTGTGGACTTGGAAAAGGCGTTCGACTATGTCCCTAGGGGAATCCTGTGGGGGGTGTTCTGGGAGTATGGGGTACCGGACCCCCAGATAAGGGCTGTTCGGTCCCTGTACAACCGGTGTCAGAGCTTGGTCTGCTTTGCCGGCAGTAAGTCGAACCCGTTTCCAGTGAGAGTTGGACTCCGCCAGGGCTGCCCTTTGTCACCGATTCTGGTCATAACTTTTATGGACAGAATTTCTAGGCGCAGCCAGGGTGTTGAGGGGGTCCAGTTTGGTGGACTCAGGTTTGGGTCACTGCTTTTTGCAGATGATGTTGTCCTGTTTGCTTCATCAGGCCGTGATCTTCAGCTCTCTCTGGATCGGTTCGCAGCTGAGTGTGAAGCGGCTGGGATGGGAATCAGCACCTCCAAATCCGAGACCATGGTCCTCAGCCGGAAAAGGGTGGAGTGCCCTCTCAGGGTTGGGAGCGAGATCCTGCCTCAAGTGGAGGAGTTCAAGTATCTCAAGGTCTTCTTCACGAGTGAGGGAAGAGTGGAGCGGGAGATCGACAGGCGGATTGGTGCGGCATCCGCAGTGATGCGGGCTCTGCATCGGTCTGTCGTGGTGAAAAAGGAGCTGAGCCGTAAGGCAAAGCTCTCAATTTACCAGTCGATCTATGTTCCAACCCTCACCTATGGTCATGAGCTATGGGTAGTGACCGAAAGAACGAGGTCACGAATACAAGTGGCTGAAATGAGTTTCCTCCGCAGGGTGTCTGGGCTCTCCCTTTAAAGATAGAGTGAGAAGCTCAGTCATCCGGGAGGGGCTCAGAGTAGAGCCGCTGCTCCTCCGTATCAAGAGGAGTCAGATGAGGTGGCTTGGGCATCTGATCAGGATGCCTCCTGGACGACTCCCTGGTGAGGTGTTCCGGGCACGTCCAACTGGGAGGAGGCCCCGGGGAAGACCCAGGACACGCTGGAGGGATTATGTCTCACGGCTGGCCTGGGAACGCCTTGGGATTCTCCCAGAAGAGCTAGAAGAAGTGGCTGGAGAGAGGGAAGTCTGGGCATCTCTGCTCAAGCTGCTGCCCCTGCCACCCGACTTCGGATAAGCGGAAGAGGATGGATGGATGAATGGATGCTTGACCAACTGTGGGGCCACAGAGATGGAGCCACTGCCAACCCCTTAAATATAAGGCAGGAATTAACTCTTGATAGTGTACGTTTCAATGACAAGATGCACACACATGCAGTGATTCGGTTTAGAGATGACAGTTAACCTATAAACACAGATTTGGGATGTGTGAGAAAACCACAGTAACGGGGGATAACCAAGTGGAACACAGGAAGGATGTGCAATCCTCACATAGACCAGTGAGTAAATTATCTATAGCATGGAGGCTACTAGCGGTGTGGGCTTGCAGGTGTGTTTGTTTGCTAACAAAGAAAATATTCATACAAGAATTTATTTAAATATGTGAAGTAATTTTGTACTGAAGGAAATTTTGGCTTTCTTTATACTTGTTCTTGTAAACCTGAATTCTGCTTTATTTTCAAAGTGTATTAACACGTGTATTCAAAGTGTATTAACATGCTGTCCTAAATATTGCCCCCTTTCAGGTGCCATCACTTCTTTTGCTGCTGGTTATGTAAAAATGCGTTGGTTTCTATGGTCTGAGCTTGTGATTGCCATTATTACAACCGTCCAGGCCGGCCTCCTGCTGCTCATGAACACCACATCCAACATCTGGGTGTGCTATATTGCTTATGTGCTTTTCCGAGGTTTCTATCAGTTTCTTGTTCCTATTGCCATGTGAGTACTTTTAACATCAGTATAAGTTGTGAATGTGTAAAAAAACAGATATTCTGAATTGATTTCAAGTTAGTATTGTCTTTTCCAGTGCAAAGATCTTGTTTGATGTATATGAATGTTTTTTTTTAGTGCCTGTAAAAGTTGATGTAAAACTATTCAAAACCGCTCAACATTCAAGTTTGTGGTGTTTAGTGTGCAAATATTTTTTATGTATTTAAATGTTAACATTTTTAATAATTGTATAATCACACAGTAGGAACCCTTTAACTTGTCAGATTGCTTAACTGAGGCCTACAATGTTACCCTAAACTCAGGGTCAGCTTCTTCCTTGTATTGCAACCTGTAATGTAACAAAAAGGAAATAAAATGGATGGATCCTTTCACATACAGTAGGACAAATACAAAAAATAAGTTAATTATATCTTTACAAAGTTGGTTCCTATAGTAACTACTTTTTTTCAACTGTCATTATTTGTAAAGCTTTTAGGAATTCAGCCTTTTAAAATTACATTTTGTAAAATTACTGTTTGTAATTAGGTGCAAAATTATCAAATGAGTATATTCAAACTGTACAACAGAAAATAAAAATGTAAAATTTATGACACAAAGAGCAACAGTATTGTAGTGTGACTTATGTTAGTGTACTAGATTCTAAAATAGACAAATCAATATATTATGCCTTGCTAAACAGTTGCAGCCCATACTCTCCACAGTCTAAAGAGGACAGTCACCCTCTTACATACACATAGCAGTGGCCCTGCCCTAGAGCTTTCCATGTCAGATTAGTTTTAAATAAATGTATTAGTCTACTAATAATTTTAAAATGCATCCTCATGTAATTTAGATTTATGTTTAAAAGGTCCAATCATCGTTTTTCTAAATCTCCTTATTCTATTAAAGGTAGGGTCCCATTAAATAATTTTTTCCATCAAGTTCCATTTTATTTTTTCCCCATTTTTAATTTTCCTTTTTGTTTGTTTTTATTTGGATTTTTATGCATTATCAACTACAGTAACACAATAGAGAAATTTCATCAAATGCATGCAAATGAAATTAATAAAAGAATGATTAAATCAATTAAAGTTCAAAGTATAATTGAAAAATAGAACTATGAATAAAAGTGTAATCTGTAATTTAAAGCATTCATCCAACTAAAATCCTTTCAATGCACTTAATCAGTGGGATTTGTTTTAACTTGGAAATGTGCTTAGCTGTCTTATTTCCATCTCTGATATTCAACCACACTGAAATGCAGGATTGTGAGGCACTTGCTGTTCATCTTACAGAGTCTTATCTGTAGAGAGTCTTATATTTGCTGAAGCTCTTCTCATGGTCAGCTAAGCTAACAAAGAAGTAGAATGTATGTAGGGAAATTAATACGTCTGAGAACGTTAGGGGGTGCAAGACAGCATTTTCTAACTCCACAGTAGGAGAGAGAATTGTAGATACACTTCAGAAAAGCTGTTGCCCAGATTCATAAAAATCATTGAGATATTATTGCGCCATGGATTTTACACTTAAGCTTGTGTTTGTTACCTTTTGAATGTTTTAGGGCTTGCCAATGCCAGTTGCTTTAATATTTTCCCCATTATTCCCATGCAACTAGCAAATCCATGTGTCTTTCCTGATGTGCAGGTGCTTAATGCCCTTCAAGTCATGATGGGACATATGTACACAAAGGCAGTGTTTGCTAACAAAAAAAAAACGGGACTGTGTTATTTACAAGATAAGGATAGATTACTAAGAATGTGTTTAATATTTTCAGCAATTGTAATACTATCTAATAATTGTATAAGTCAGTTTCCTGATCCTTGTTCTCCACATTCCAGAAATCATATTGCCTTATAAAAGGTGACAGTAGTCAGATTAGCACTTGAAGCAAAGTGTAGATCTGTCCTGGATACCAAACTAATAATGCATTGGGCACACTCACTCATACCTCCACAATAATGAAAATAAAACAGAGACGTATATCATAAAAACAAGCGTTAAATGAAATTTCAGCTGTTTGGTTGTTTTTCCCGAAAGTATTGTGCATTTGATTGAAAACTACCCTTTGTTTAAAGATTCCAGATTGCGTCATCATTATCTAAGGAACTCTGTGCATTGGTTTTTGGAGTCAACACTTTCCTTAGTACCGTCTTAAAGACAATCATGACCATCATAGTTGCCGATAAGAGTGTGCTTGGCCTGGCTGTGCACCCACAGGTAAAACTGAACAATTTCATATGCCATGACTCATATTTAGGGGTAATCTGATTCATAATTCCAAGTGTTACAGTAAGAGAAGTGTCCAAGGATAAATAAGGAATGTACTTCATAACAGAAACAAATACTGGGTTACCTGTTTCATTTATAAGTCTTTTGTAGAAGAAAGATATTCCCTGAAACGGAGTGTTAGTCTGTTTTGAACTTGAAGATAGAGGCAGTTTTATTTGAAGTTTATATTAGACTTTTGGGTGACTTTTCTAACAAGAATAGAACAATGTCAGTTAAATGATTCTTGTAATAAAAGTTACAGTTCCAGAGTAAATTTTAAAAAGATCATTTGAAAAGATAGCCTACTGACAATGCTATTGGACTTTGAAGAACAAGATTTTTGATTTTGTGAGCAAGCTGTTTATTCTATTTCTCTACTTTTCCACAGTTGTACTATAACATAATAACTGTACTATAACTGAAAGACACTATATAAATAAAATATGCTTGTTAGTACTGGCAAAAAAAGAGAATGATTGGTAGTGTGTTTGGAAAGAATTCTCTGTACACATTAATTTTTTTTGTTTTTTGTTTTTCAGTTTTTTGTTTATTTTGGCTATTTCACACTACTGTGCCTGGGCTACTTTGCAGCTGCTGCCTTCACCATTATAAAGCATTTTCGCAGAAATTCTCCTCCAGAAACTCCAAATGGGAACAAGACAGACAAACTTTGCAATGTTGTACCTGACACCCCTGAGGAACAGAAACCGTTGGATGAGGCTGTCTGATTTACTAGCACCAAGGCTATTTAATAAGGGTGATGGGTAATTTCTACAGTTGAAATATTTTGTTTTAAATTGTTAAGGCAAAAAAACAAGTCTTATGTGGGAAATTTTAAAATACGTCATTGTAAACTCATTTGATCAATTGTCTTTACTATCCACCATGGTAGGTACCATTATTTAATGTGGCTGAATTTGTAGCCAGTGTTTTACTAAATTATATATTTTTAAAATAAGTGAATTAATGGATAACCAATACGTTAAATCTGAAAATATCAAAATCATATTAAAATTTAAGTAATGCACTTTGTATAAATCAATATGTCAAAATAATCTAAACAAAGGTGGAAGCACATTTTATGTCTAAAAAATAAAATTTCAATAAGAGTCCTGACAGTATTATATTTTGATACAGGATGTTTGGATGTTTTAATAAGCTAGTGTGTTTCATGGTACTTGCTGGACAGGAGACATACAAATATGGAGGTTGTATTCATTCTAGTCATACAGCATATGCAGTAACATTGCAGTTTGAAAAAATTTTATAGATCTAGGAGTGGATCTGAAATATGTGTATTTCTCATTGTGATTGATCTTTGCGGTATCAGTTATAATATAAAATGGTATAAATTTTTAGGAAACCTAACAGAATTTAAATCTATAGCTCTTCTCTTTCAAGGTTGTTTTAGTTGTTCAATAGTTTTATTTAAAAGAAAATAACTAAGGCAGAAGTGAGCACATGACATATATCGTACATAAAAATAGCAGCCTTATTATTCAGTTAGGTTAGTGCAGTGGTTCTTAACCTTGTTGGAGGTACTGAACCCTACCAGTTTCATATGCACATTCACCGAACCCTTCTTTATTGAAAAATAAAATATGATTTTTTTCAAATTCAAGACATAGGTATATGTTTTACTGGTTTACAAAATGAATCGTGTATTAACATCACTGAGTTCAAAGAACAAAACCAATATAATGCATGAATTCACAACAAATTACATACCTTTTCACAAGGACATAACCTTTTTTAATACTACCACACTGAAATGATTTTAATTTTTAAACTTATGTATTCCAATAATAAACTTATTGTATTATGCTATGTTTATCATTTTAACACACACCCATCACCTAATTTTCACCAGGCTACAATAATAATGAATATTTACTGCAAATCAGTGTGACTTCTGCTGTTGCCTTTGAGAGACCAGTTCAGAAATGCGTGGCTTCACCTTGGCAGTTGCCACTCTCATGTCATTTTCACAACAAAGTCTGTTCCTTTTCTTCGTTTTTATGACGTTGATGGGTACAAAACCGAGAGCAGGCAGAGTGGCCTTTTCATCAAATCTGGCTCTCTTTATCTTGAATTCAGCAAGTGTTGTGTTCTTGTATTCCCCATCTCCATGTAGGTTAAGGAAGTGTTCTTTTAGTTTTGCCGGTACTAGACTAGAATTGCTTAACTTGGCATTACAAATCATGCAGATAGGATGCTGACTCCCATCACGTTCTGTTATATATGTGAATCCATGTTGTACATATTCGTCCAACCACTTTCTTTTTTTGTTCGACATAGTTAGTATGGATTAAAATATTAAGAAAGAAATCTCACGACATACTATCACTACAGTCACAAGTCGACTACTGAGTGCACCAAATTCCCTGCAGCACCGATTGGCCGAACAATGTAGCGTAATTACCTACAGCTAATGATGACCAAGCAGGGTGTGTCATACGAATCATATGAGTCGGGTGCATGTCTTGACCTCCCGGTGCAGAACCCCTGAGACTGACTCACCGAACCCCTAAGGTTCGATCGAACCCAGGTTAAGAACCACTGGGTTAGTGTTTTTATCACACATTACTTAAAGGAACATTGAAAGGAAACATTCTTTTGTTGAGGACTTAATTTTTAAAAGTGTCACAAACTAAAATAAATCCAAGAGACTTAATTTTTACTTTCTGAGAAGTTATTTTTAAATTCTCCTTGATGATAACTTTCCTTTTAAGTGTTTATGTACAGATACACATTTTCAATAATAGTACTGACCAAGGTTTATAGTCAACAACTAATAATGATATTAATAGTGTTACATTAAAAAAAAATTTGACAAACTGAATGTAATGCCCCTTGCAGATGCACATGTTTTGTACTATTTTTACAAAGAAAACATAATCTTCGATATATTCTCTATGTGCTGGAGCATCACAGAAGTCAAAATAGTAAGCTATAGTGGTGAAATAGTGAATACAAAAAATGCCTTTTCTCTGCCTGTCTTCTATTACACATTTTATAAACATTCACAATTTTTTTTCATAATTTATTAGTATGGGATTACAAGTTTTAATTGTATTCTGTTATCTGTTCATTAGTTCATGTATTTTAATAAACTAAGGTACACAATTAAGTCTTTTCATATTGGTTTTATTAAGTTGATGATAATGTGTTATTTTCTTTTATCTGCAACAACATCAGCTGGTAGTTCTACTGTATAGGACAGTGTGCAGGTTTTGGACATCATCTTCTTTCTCCCAGATTGTTGGAAAACAGAGTGTTTGATACAAATTAAATTTAAATGTACTTTTTAAAATATATATTTTCAAGTTACTTGATTAATAGACTGCTGTTAAACATTTTGTTTAGTATAATGCTTCTATTACTTCTACAGTATATAATACGCAGCATGCATGTGTGTGTACAATATGTATGTCCATAATACTGTAAATATGCACTAGCAAAATTTAATTTAAGGTTAATGTCATTCTGAAAAGTCACTGGAAGACAACTTACTTTTCATTTTTGTCTTACTTGTGTGTTTGCCCTTTTGTAAAAGGAGGATGGATGGAGCTAACACTTTGTTATAGTTTATACATTTCTCTAAATCGAAAAGGGTGTTTTAATTCTTGCACAAGATATCTTGGGATAATATACTGGATTTTCTAAGAGCATTCACCTTATTCTTTACTTGACCTTTAATTCCACTCATATTTTAACATTGCCAAATTCAGAAGTGTGTCAGGGAGTTTGGGAGTATAGCTTAAGTACAACAGCTTAAACATTTCAGGTTAGATTTGCCTAATTCCTTACTAATCAAGAGTTCAAAAAGCACTTTATGTATGGCTTGTACACTTTTTTTTCCAGTTGTCTCCTCTGTGCAATTGTCTTTCAGCTTTGTTTTGTATTTTTTTTATTTACTTCAGGCACTGAAATCTTAAGTGGGGGAAGCACTTTCTTAAATATTTATATATTTTCTACATTAGATGTCAGTGCTTACTTTTTTGATTTACTGTATATTTACTTACCTACTGTATATCCAATGGTGCAGATTAATTCAGAAATAGGAAAATTGCATGTCATGAATTCCTGTTGCAACTAAATACATGTAAGCTGTACCATACTGATATCTTTTTGAACTGTAAGCTGTTACAGGGCTGTTATGTGACAACTAGCATTTCTAATTACATTACCCTGGGACTGTAAATAGTGATATTTCTTCAGGTGGTCATTCTTCCTGATTGCTCTTTTTAACTCGGATCATTTACATGGGTCGAGGTACATCTCTTGCTTGTTGCCAGCGGTGTATTTGTTGCAAATAGAAGTTGACATAAATCAACGGTAGAGGGTGCTGCTTCCAAAAATACAACTAAAAAGAAAGAATTAATTGCACTATGTGAAAGATTGCAGTAAGCTATAGAGCAATTACACTTGGAAATGTATGAGCAGGTACAGACACAGTACCACAAATGGATTTTTGGATACCATAGTTTGGCCTTAAAAACTAATCCTTCAAAATAATGGCATTTTGAAAGGAACAAAATATAAAACATTTTCATGATGTGTATTTGATCAGATTTTTATATTGTTCATATTTAGTAATGTATTCATTAATTACCCAGTAGCTTTGAGATGCCAAAGAGTTTCTCAATCATCATTGGTTTAATAGACATTTTCTGTGTTTACCCAGTTTGGCTGGTTGTCTTTCTTTTAATGATGTGTTAATTTTTCTTTCACTCTGTGACATTCCATACATCCATCATTTCATTCTCATGTCCATTCTTTTCAGCCTTGCTTCACTGGCCATGTCTAATTACTGTAGATCATACTCCTCCTCACACAGTTTCATAAACTTTGTTCTTTAGAGAGAGAAAGAGAGACTCCTGTCTGAATAGCAGACAACTGCTGGAAATATTTCTGTACATCTCATACAATTGCAGTCACTACTGTACGTACACCTCCATCTGCATTTAAGTAGAAGAACTTTCCTGATTTCCCCAAAATGACTCCATTGCTAATATCTAAATTTACATACACAACATCAGCTTAATGCACCCCTGTCAAACACTACCTATAGTAACTGCATTTGCTACCTTCAGACTACCCTTCACACCACTACACTTGCTAATTAGATGTTCATTTTTTGCTTTCACCTAAACCTAAAAAAACTTTGGAAAAACATTGAGTTGAAGCAAAGAATTGACAAATACTACTCCGCAATACAACTGAGGGAGAAGACAGAGCTCCAATTCCATTCATGTGAAAATGTCAGTTTAGTGGTCTCAGTTTATTTTTGTAATTTCTGTTTAAAGCAGTGAAGTACTATTAGCTCTATTGATGCTCTTTGGAAATGAAGGCCAAGCAAGTAAAGGAATTAAACAGCAATTTTAATAACTTCATATCAGTCAGCCTGCAACATGCACACATACTTTTTATAAAAAAGTATGTGGATATTTATCTGATATTTTTAGGTTTATAAATAAAGATCTCAAAAGTAATTTTCTTTTCCTAAGGTAAAATGTATGCAGATGTGAGATAATGCTGTACTATAGGGCTATCAGATTATAACAAAATTAGAATTTGAATGCTAAGATTAAAAGTAAGGAAATATCTGAATGTAATTTAAAAGTTCTAAGTGTTACTACATGCACGTTTGTAACAGCCTTTGTATGGTTCTTTATTACTGTTTTTGCTTTTTTGCTTGTGGTGCGTTACATGCAGCACTTATGACTCATGCACTGATACTCCTTCCTTTTCTTTGCAAGGAAACTGACATGATGAAAGAGAAAAGTGGAACCTAAACACTTCACATACCTGTAAATCTTACACGAAACCTTACAAAACTGTTCACAATTACATAAACAAGGTTAAGTGCACTTGTTGTTTTAGTGTGTGGTTAAAAAGAAAAAGACTGTTCTTTTACAATCAAATGTCAGCATTTGCCTTCAAGTAAGAATTTTCTTTACATAGATTTGATAGCTTTTTTTTTTAATAGTGGTGTTAGTTCTGACAACCGTACACTACTGTCATGACAAAACTGTGTAAACTGTTTAGGTTTTTCATTCATATTTAAATAAAATCCTTTCCTGATTTTCTAACATTTTGTTTATATATGCATTTAATGTTTAATTGCTAAGTCTAATAAAATTTGTAAAAATCAGTCTGCTTTTAATTTTGTTAAGATTATAAAAATTATTCTAAGGATGTAAGTGAAAAGTTAGATCTATGTTCCACCTGCCTAGACATCATTTAAGGAAATATTGTTTGGCTATTAGTGATACACGATGAAGGTTTATACAGTTATGTAATAGAATTCTATGGAATTTTTTTGTGTTAAAAAAATCAGTTAAAGTTATATTGCTTCTGTTCCAGTTTGTGATTTAAAATGCTGTGCTTAAAACTTAAAGACTTATCATCCCAGTGTTTCTTTCAATCAGATATTTTAATGCAAGCACATTATACCACAATATGGGTGAAACAAATGCTCTTCATTACATCCATTCATTAATCATAAGAGACATTCCTTCCCACTGCTAGATTTTTTTGTTTTGTAATTATTAGTTTTTTCTTTTAATAGTTACCTTAAAGAATTCCCTTAAAGTTTGTGAAAAAATTATAAATTAAATAAATTGTATATAGAGAGCATTTAAGTGAGTTTATTTTATGTTATTTAAGCACAAGGATTATTTTGTCGCATGGTATGTTACATGATCACTGAAATATGAATTTTGTATTTTTAGTGAAAACTGTTGTTGTTGATTTTAGCTATTCCTGTATACAAAGGTTATGAGAAGCTCTTAGTTATTAGACTATTTACTTGGTATTTTTCTACAATATGGAATTTTAAAGGCATTCTCAAACCTGCTTAATTCAGTTTAGGATTGTGGCACCAAAATACCTCTGAGCAAAATATAGTCTAAATTTTAAAAAAGCAGAAAATATGGAATAACTGAATTTGCCCAAAACATAGGGAAGTAGTAGTATGGTTCAAGGCACATGGACATTTATACCCTCATTTATTTATTGTTTAATGATTAGCTTAAAAAATATATTTATTCACTTTGACATTATTTAGTACATTTTTTTATTTTTTTTGATGAATAACAAAAAATACAATTGAATGCATCCAGGCAGTAGCAGAAAAGTCAAAGGGGGAGAAGGTGCAAAATTTAAATTTTTGAGCACAAAATTATTAAAAGATTGTTCAGTTTATTTTCATTTCAATATTTTATAATAAGTTATCTACCATGAACATACTGTAACTGTATAGTAATAAGAATAAAATCCTACATTAAAATTAACTTCTGCAATGTTTACTGGTACAGTAATTAAAAAACAGTAATTAAAAATGATAACCCTGCACAATTTTTTCAGATTCAAGTAGTATTGCTACAGAATTCATCTTTCTTCCTGTGTCTTTGTGTATATTGATAGGTCTTAACACCAATGGTTCCAGGCTGTTTTAAACCTAACATTGTCTTCATTCATAAGTTTCTATTTATTCTAGAACAAACCATGTGTCCTTCACACTACTGACTGTTTTTTTTTTTTCAGTGCAGCGTTTTTTTTTCTGCTAAGAATTAATATTGTTTAATTAAAAAACACAAGCTGTAACCAAAACTGTAATTGAGTTTAAGTATTCATCTGCTTACATAAAACCCCTTTGTTTTATGATTTTGTTAGAGAAATAACTGGTTTGTGGTGATTTTGAATGAAAATAACACGAGAATAAAGGTGAAAATGTGTACTTTAACAAATTGAACATATTTTAATCATAATGTTCTAAAAATAATTCTTAGATTTATACTGTTATTTGATGTTTTTCAAAATTATTACTTTTACAATGTTTTATAGTATTTAAGACTATTGATTTTTTATGTTTTAGAGTTAAAAATTGTAATCAAGTAATTATATAATAAAACAAATTCTTTTTGTCCATGGGGGGTCTTTGACCTATTAAAAGCTGTACTTGATGAAGTATGTGTGTTATATTTATAGTTATTATTAAAATTCTTTAATTTCTTTAGTAAAAAAAATAATGAAATTAATAAATACCTTTTACATTATTGGAATATAAGGATCTTGATATACAGTAAATGTCTCTTTAGTTACAAGTAGAGTTGAAAGAGGGTTGAGCCCTGACTATAAAAGAATTGCAGGCTAATGCAAGTTCAGCCCACATCTGCAGGAACACTTTGAGATGTGTTGAAAATATATCTGAGGAGACAATTTTATATTATTTATTTTACCAAAAAAAAAATACATACCTAAATGGATTAATCCCAAGGGGAAATTCACAAATTATGAGCATGGGGAAAAGAACTAACAAGATTTTAGTCTTTGTAGATGCCAGACTGTAAAGAAATAGAAGCTCATGATAGTACATTTCTTGATAAATTAGAATTACCACATCTTAGCATGGGCGGCACGGTGGCGCGGTGGTAGCGCTGCTGCCTCGCAGTTAGGAGACCCGGGTTCGCTTCCCGGGTCCACCCTGCGTGGAGTTTGCATGTTCTCCCCGTGTCTGCGTGGGTTTCCTCCGGGTGCTCCGGTTTCCTCCCACAGTCCAAAGACATGCAGGTTAGGTGGATTGGCAATCCTAAATTGGCCCTAGTGCGTGCTTGGTGTGTGGGTGTGTTTGTGTGTGTCCTGCGGTGGGTTGGCACCCTGCCCGGGATTGGTTCCCTGCCTTGTGCCCTGTGTTGGCTGGGATTGGCTCCAGCAGACCCCCGTGACCCTGTGTTCGGATTCAGCGGGTTGGAAAATGGATGGATGGACATCTTAGCATGGTTCTTTTAGAGGATCTGGACAAACCAAGGAGGCCCATTAAAATTCAGGAAGCTTTGAATTGCTTGCAAAGAAATAAAGCTACAGGTCCAGATAGTTTACCAGCAGAATTTAAAAAAACAAACAAAAAAAAATATGCCTGCTAAACTTGCTTTGTTAATGTCATTGTTTGCTTCTTCAAACATAGCTAACAATATCCTACACCACCCCCTATGCCAGATGTTGATAGTTTCTCTTCTCAATTAAAAATTAAGACCCTTTGGAATAAGGATTTCAAAGTATTGACCAAAGATATAGCTGAAAGAATTGACAGTCTTCCCTATAATAATATCACAAGACCAAACTAGTCTTGTGCTGTACTGTACACTCTTCAGCAACTAAGGTCCCAGAAATTGTAGCATCTCTAGACAGAAGATTTTAATAGAATATAATGAAGATTTTTTTTTTTACTGTTTAGCAAATTACTTTACTCCAGCCCAGAAGCAAGCTTCTGTGGAGGAGAACAGTACAGTATACACTGAGATTAATTCAGATTAGAACATGCAACCTGAGAAGGCTGTGTACTACATCCAGTGCGACTTACATTACTTTGAAACCACTGGCCATTTGTATTCAGCAAAATTTTGAAATTAAGGGAACTATAAGACAATGATTGGTGAAAATAATATCCCTCTATGCAGATGATACTGTTCTGTTCATTACTGACAGCAAATGAATAACTGCCCTTCTTAATAAATTTGTTAAATTACTTGCAAGATTTATTGTTTTAAAATTAATCTGTTTTTTCCAGTAAACTCATTAGAATGTAATAGTATACTGTATTAGAAAGCTTTCTGCTGACTGTTTCAGTATAGTTCAAGTGTCTGGTAATTACAGTTACAAGGAAGCTTAAAGATCCTTAAAAACAATTTTGGCAGTTTCATGGAAAGAACCAACCAAGATGGTGGGATGGCGCTAGCTGACTTTCAGCTATTCTACTGCATTTGTAATTTGAGGCAATGAAAAAGGGAACAAAGATAGGAATAAAGCACTTGTTTAGTTGGAACTGGAAAGAAACTCTTATAAGAAAACCTCTCTGTATGTTCTCCATGCTCTGGTCATTAATAATTTTCACCAGTTTACTTAATAATTAGATTGTGCTTCAGTCACTTAAAATATGGATCCAATGTGGAAACCATTGTAAGGAAAAGACACTGCTGCTCCATTACAGGATAACTGCATTCAGGCCTTTTCTGAATTATGGGAGACAGTGAGTATCTTACAGTTTTAGAAATCTTTATATTAATATGTTTTTGCATGTTTTGATCAACTTTGTTGTTAAGTGTGGGATTTGTTCAACACACTCCTTTTTCCTTTTACAAATTAGGAATTTTGTAAAAAAAAGAATTTGCTTAATTTCTCTAACCCTCCACCAGTGCTCACACTTAGAAATATTTGAATTCGTAATGAGAAAAATTTTGGCAGCATTTCTCGACTTTATCAATTATTTTTACATCACTCACAGTTAAACTACATTCTGCCGTTCTGGAACAGGAACCTCTCTTATCAATCTTCAATAATCCCACTCTAAAATTCATTCTTTGTCAATTTGTGCAAAGCTTGCTGTAATTAATCTGAAAATTAAATACAGGACATACCTCTCGAAATTCAAATAATTTAAAATTTATCTAGGGTTGTCCCTAGTTGTGAACAGTGCCAGGTGGCCTCAGCCTCGCTCGGGCATATGTTTTAAAATTAAATGCATTTTTGGAAACAATCTTTTCTTATCTACCATATATGTTCATTGTAAATCCTCTTAAAGGAGTGTTTGGAGGTTATTCTAGATGATCTTAGATTATAAACTGGTAAACTGACATTGTTAGCAAATTGGCTAATCTGGTTTATTGGAAGAATCCTAATCTCAGATATCTCAAAGGGGAAAAGATATTGTATATTATCCAGTGGAACTGTACAGCATTTATTTAGAATTTGACAAGAATTCATAAAATGTTATGTTAAAACAAGTCTGCTGGGCTCCTGTTACCACCTCTGCTGAGCTTCTTTTGTTTTCATTAAGAGGTTGTATAACACAGTGGGTCTCTTTTTGTTATTAATTGTCTCTCGGTTTTGGGTGGGGGTTTTAGTGTAGTTTATGATTACAAATCGTAATTGTTTCAGAGATAAATGGAATTGATTATATTTCTGATTGTACAGGCTTTTAAAGATCGTAATTTAGTTTAAAATTTATTTTTGTCATGCTGTAATACCTGTGATGTAATGCATATTTTTGGAACAGTAAAATACAAAAGAATTTTTTAAAAAATCCACCACAGTGATTAAATACACACACACAGTTGCTTTTTTCTTTTTTTAGTCCTGTTAAATTAAAGTACAGATTAGAAATAAAGCCTAGGAAACTTGAGGTAACAGTTAATGCATGTAGTGAGGGAATTCACAAGTGGCAGCAGAAAAGGGCAAGTTGGCTGACATTACATTTTAATGATTTGTTACATTATTATGGATATTTCCTTGAGATTCATGATTCTACAAGTTTGTCTGTAATTTCAGGTTGTCTTCACCTGATGTGGATATGGGTTCAGCTACTTCTTCAGTCAGGCTCTCCCTGCAATAAATATTGAAGAGAAACCTTCAAATATTAGAGAAAAATTGATTTCCGCAAAACATTCCAATGCACAATATTTAGAACATTAGACCAATTGTGATAAAAATAGGCCATTCAGCCCAACAGATTATCTAAAATAGCATCAAGTTGAGATTTGAAGGTGCCTAAAGTTCTTCTCTACCGCCCAACTTGGTAATTTATTTCATACGTCTGTGGCTCTTTGTATAAGAAAATACTTGTTTATATGAAATTTACCCATATGTTTCAATTTGTGACCCCCGTGTTCTCGTTAAAGAATTTATTTTAAAGTAACAGCCGGTATCCACTGTATTTATTTCTTTCAAAATTTTTAAAACGCTTTGCTTATGTCTCCATTTAATTTCCATTTCTGATAACTATAAGAACTTAGCATCTCACTCCAGGGCCTGCACTTTTTATATAGTATTTAACATACAGAAACAAAAATGCCCAAATGGTATTTCAAGTGCATAGAGACGTGTTGAACCTTTAGTAGAAACTACTTTCTGTGTCCATCTATCCATTCATTTCGGTTCTGGCAGCATTCAGAATCATCCTTGTGGATCAAGCTTCAGTAATGAAGAGTTGAGCTATAAAGGCTACTATCTAGTGACTTGCGTACTGTGCAAGACGTAACCCCAATGTATGAAACTGACCAGAAGAGGAATTTTAGGGCACAAGCCAGATACCAATTCTGAACAGGATGACAGAACAATCTTCTGCATATGACTATACTCAACCAGTCTCATCCAATTGTAAAGTGCCCAATTAATTTTAACACATGGGGATTTATATAGCACTTTTCTTACAACTCGAAACGTTTTACATAGTGAGTGTGGAGCCACTTCAACCACCACTAACGTGGCATCCACCTAGATGATGCGAAGGCAGCCATTTTGCACCAGTGTGCTCACCACATATTTCCTGTTACGGGGAGAAAGGGTGGGAGAGAGAGAGAGCATATTGGAGAGAAGAAGATGTTTAGGGGGCCAGAATAACTAGGCCATGGAGGGCAATTTAGCCTGAACAACGGGATCTTTATGAAGGATGCTCAGGCATCTTTAATAACTACAGAGAGTCAGGACGTTGATTTTACATCTCATCCAAAGCACAGCACCATTTTTTACAGTACAGTGTCTCCTTCACTGCAGTGGGACATTAGGATCCCCATTCAAACGACAGGATAAGTTCCCCCTGCTGGCCTCACCATAACCTCTTTCAGCAGCAACCCAAGCTTTTCCTAGACGGTCCCCCATCGAAGTACTGGCCAGGCCTGAACATTCTTAGCTTCAGGTGGATATCCTCTTCTGAAGTGCACCAGTAAAGGTGGAACATGCAAAGACGATGGCTGGATATTAAATTCATATCCTTAACTGTGAGGTAGCAGCTCTAACATTCACACAGCTACCTTAACAGTCAAAGATTTGTTAAGAAAGAGTAATCCTTCATAAGCCAGGGAATAACATGGAAAGTTTGCACAGAAAGACTGGGGTTTGAACCCTGGGCTGTGAGTTCAGCATTGCTGAAGAGTCATGCTTAGCAAGTGCTGGCTCCTCGTTCCAACATAGTTTTGTCAATTCCTGTTCCATGAACATTTAAAAATGATCAATTCAAAATCAAAAGGTCCCAAAGTTAGCTACACTGCTTGATAAAAATAGAACAAAGCTATTTTATATAGATAATCGCTACGCCAGTTGCCAAATGAAATCATGTCGTTGTTTATAGTGCACAATGTGTCATGTTGAGACGCACTTTGCTTGTATTATACAGAAGACACAGACTGCTTCCTAAAATATTTTTGTAATACCTCTCACAATCAAAACCCTACAAATAAAAATGGAAATTAGGCAATTATTGCCCAGCAGGTTTTCTGAAAGTAAAAGAAAGAGGGCGCCTCAACTGTTTCTCCTGAATTAAAAAAACACTTGTCAATTTGGTATTCCACACCTTCGTTAGACTACTTTCAAGAAACCGGGTTTGCTAGAAAAAGTGTCAGTAATTCACTTTTAAATACAGTATACAAGAGAAAAAAATTGTTCCACTTACAGTTGTGCCTTCTCTGTGCAAGTTTTCTGCCCTTAACAAAACAAAAACAAAACTGATTCAAATGAACTGAAGATGCAGAGCAAATACAAATGCGTTTGTACGAGGAACGTAAATGAGCATAAAGCAAACACTATTGATACAAACGGGATAAGGCATACAGTGGTAGAAATGAAGGATTACTAACTGGTTTGGCAGTTTGAGAGAAGCTTGCTTGTCATTGGTGAGCGGGGTGGGGTGAGGTCAGATTTGTGTCTTCTTCACTCTGACCCACCCACAGCTAACCATGCAAATGAGGATAATGCTACAAAGGCGGGGTCACACATCCTAACCCAACCCCCAGCTGATGTCCACACATTCTGCAGCAAGGGGCAGTTAAAGGTGTGTGAGCTCCACCAGGAGTCCTAAACGAATGTAACAGTAATTTCTAAATGTAAAAATGCTGAATGTGCCCTGATGCTTATCGATACAGTTCTGTATAATGAATAACATTGTCTGGCATCAGAAAAGCAGCCTGGCAGTGGCTGAGCTAGGGCACCAAATGCTTACTTGTCTCCTGATATGTCCAGTTATGCTTGGTAGGTTTCCTTGATCTCCTTCTTCTGATCTGTAAAGTGAAATAAGAATTGTTGATATCTGAAAATAAGCAGTTGCTTTTATCTGCACTTATTTTTTGCTTAACGCTCAGTGTCTCTACCTCTGATTTCGATCCCTCCGTGTTCCAGGAACTCTTAATGCCACACCATGACCCCAAACTCTACTTAAAATATTTGATGTTTAAAATGTTTAAATATTAAACTTTATAAAAGGAGCCAAGTTCATTTTGTTGAGGACACTGGAAACCACACAAGTCAAAATAAATTATAAGGTCAGTGTAGCTAAAGAAATTAAAAGCTCACTCTGGCTCAGTATTGTATACGCTGCTGTGGGAGGATGAAGAAGGCTAAGTGTGCTTCACAGAACAATTCATATTTCCAAAATGTTCATGTGAAATGATAATTTCTGCATAGTAGCATACATTTAAACAGGATTGATTTCATGTGTTTATTAGTCTGGTGACGTAATCCAACCTTAAATGCCCAAATAGCTGTTGTGGCCACACCCCCATTCTGTCCCCAGGCAGTCACTGTGAGCTCCAGCACCTCTTGATTTACACAGTAAACATTGGCTTTTATGAATTTAGGTTGGTAGAACCTGTCTTACTGTACATGTAATTTCCAAATAATATCCATCCATTATCCAAGCCGCTATATCCTAACGACAGGGTCACAGGGGTCTGCTGGAGCCAATCCCAGCCAACACAGGGCGCCAGCCCACCGCAGGGTGCGCACACACCCACACACCAAGCACACACTAGGGACAATTTAAGATCGCCAGTGCACCTAACCTGCATGTCTTCGGACTGCGGGAGGAAACCGGAGCACCCGGAGGAAACCCACGCCAACATGGGGAGAACATGCAAAGTGAACTCAGGTCTCCTAACTGCGAGGCAGCAGCGCTACCCACTGCGCCACCATGCCACCCTTCCAAATAATATATTTATTTAAATTTTTTTACATATAAAGTTTTTTTTAGTGCAGGTTCATAGGAGTTGGGACAGAAGTTATCACAGCTGCAAAGCAGAAAACAACCCCAAATTTAACGGCAGTCCTTCACAGAAGCTAGTTATGGACATATTGACGTCAAGGGCCAGTTGATTCTCACAGTTAACCCCCAGAAAACCCACATGGACACAAATGCAAAGTCCACACAGATAGTGACTGGCCAAATGTCTTCTGAAGCTGTGAAGATAGCTCTGCTAATCATTGAGTCAAACTTGTTTCTTCAACCTCCTTAATGTTATGTTTACTCCCAGAAAATCTAGCCAAACACATGCAAATATCAAAATGTCAACATAAATACAGTAGGAAAGGTACGTCTAGTCTCCACTGCTCTACTGATGCAGATTTAGTACACGTCCTTTGTGTGATAGGTTTTGAAACAGTCACCAATGCACAGCCCGCCATTGCAATTAGGACAGTAGAAGTATATTTCTTTGCACACTTTTGTTTTTAATCTATTTTCTGTTGCATGAACATGAGAAGGTGACTGTCTGAATTCCTGATCCACACAGTCGCCACTGTACTTTGGTTGAAGGCTCCGCCCCACTCATGAATACAGTAATTCCTCGCTACTTCGCGGTTCACTTTTCGTGGATTCACGACTTCGCGGATTTTATATGTAAGCATATCTAAATATATAACGCGGATTTTTCGCTGCTTCGTGGGTTTCTGCGGACAATGGGTCTTTTTACTTCTGGTATTTGCTTCCTCAGTTGGTTTGCCCAGTTGATTTCATACAAGAGATGCTATTGGCGGATGGCTGAGAAGCTACCCAATCAGAGCACGTAGTTAAGTTCCTGTGTGCTGCTGATTGGCTCAGCGACGGAGTGCTGCATTAACCAGGAAGTCTCATCTCACTCATTCAGCATTAACGTGCTCTTGCTACTGCATTCAGGGGATTATCACCATCATCGTCATCATTTTTACTGCGCAGCATATTCATCACCATCATCACGTCATATATAGCTACGTGTACTTCGCTATACAGTAAGTGTAAACTTATCTACCGATTTCATATTGCTTAGCAGTTGTCCCTGTTATTAATAGAGTAAAGGGTGGGTTGTAAACAATACAGGAAGGGTTTAAAAACGTCCAAATACACATTAAATAAATATGGTGTCCCTACTTCGCGGAAATTCAGTTATTGCGGTCGGCCTTGGAACCTATCTCCCGCGATAAGTGAGGGATTACTGTATTGATTATTTTCTTGCAGCATAATATTATTTTATCCAGTAGTGTCATGATTTGGTTTGATTTGTGTCCTTAAATTACACCAGTGTTTATTTCCATTGTTGGATCTGCTTCCAGTGTTGCAAGGAGTGTGGCCTCTGAAGTCAGGACCCATGTGTAGTCAATGTGACAAGATAAATATTCGGTTGTAAGCATCAATAGGCATTGCGCCCTAGGAACCAAGTTACCCAAACTATTCTATAACATTTCAGTAATTATTTACAGCTCTGATACGAATCTTTCTGATCACAAAATAGGTTATTATGATAGCAATTGTGGAGAAGAATTCATAATTAATTGCAGAATTACGGTATTTGAGGGTTCCTCCAGAGCGCCTCATTCTATTGGCTCAAAAACTAATCAGCACATCGTCATCTCATAACAGGCTTTAAGTTTTGATTTTTTGTATTTTTAGCTCTAGACCGTCCTCAGAGATCTGAATTTTTGACGAATGTAAAGGTTTCTCTCTTCACCAGTAGATGATAGGTTATGGTGGGGGAGGACAGAAAGCAAAAAGGATGGCTATGAGTGCAAATTGTTATCTGATCTGCAGATACCAACTCTCTGAAGTTGTCAAAGTTTATCATTGTGCTCTTACTTTTTATTTTTACCCTCTTGTTCTCTTAACCCTGTTTATTGACCGTAGTATTGGGTTTCAGTTTTGTTTCGCTTTATACTTTTTTTTTTTGTTTGTTTTGTTTGTGTATCTTTAAGTTTTTGCTCAAAATTTTTATCTGCCAGTTTGTTGACACAACAAGTAGAAGGCAAGAGAATACTGTCCAGAGCATTTTTTCGGACTTTACATCAGATGAAAACAACCTAATCCAAGACACAAACCTGTCTTTACATAGAATTTTGAGCCTGAGAGATAGATGGTCAGGGTTAATAGCAATGTAGTTAAAGAAATTATTGGTGTGCATATTGAATTAACAAAAATTACAGTAGTTTCTATGTTTTAATTAATAAGCAGGTTTGCCCAAGTCCTTTTTGATACATGGGTTGCATTATCCCAAGTAGCCATATACAGTGCATCCGGAAAGTATTCACAGCGCATCACTTTTTCCACATTTTGTTATGTTACAGCCTTATTCCAAAATGGATTAAATTCATTTTTTTCCTCAGAATTCTACACACAACACCCCATAATGACAACGTGAAAAAAGTTTACTTGAGGTTTTTGCAAATTTATTAAAAATAAAAAAATTGAGAAAGCACATATACATACAGTAAGTATTCACAGCCTTTGCCATGAAGCTCAAAATTGAGCTCAGGTGCATCCTCTTTCCCCTGATCATCCTTGAGATGTTTCTGCAGCTTAATTGGAGTCCACCTGTGGTAAATTTAGTTGATTGGACATGATTTGGAAAGGCACACACCTGTCTATATAAGGTCCCACAGTTGACAGTTCATGTCAGAGCACAAACCAAGCATGAAGTCAAAGGAATTGTCTGTAGACCTCCGAGACAGGATTGTCTCGAGGCACAAATCTAGGGAAGGTTACAGAAAAATTTCTGCTGCTTTGAAGGTCTCAATGAGCACAGTGGCCTCCATCATCCGTAAGTGGAAGAAGTTCGAAACAATCAGGACTCTTCCTAGAGCTGGCCAGCCATTTAAACTGAGTGATCGGAGGAGAAGGGCCTTAGTCAGGGAGGTGACCAAGAACCCGATGGTCACTCTGTCAGAGCTCCAGAGGTCCTCTGTGGAGAGAGGAGAACCTTCCAGAAGGACAACCATCTCTGCAGCAATCCACCAATCAGGCCTGTATGGTAGAGAGGCCAGACGGAAGCCACTCCTTAGTAAAAGGCACATGGCAGCCCGCTTGGAGTTTGCCAAAAGGCACCTGAAGGACTCTCAGACCATGAGAAAGAAAATTCTCTGGTCTGATGAGACAAAGATTGAACTCTTTGGTGTGAATGCCAGGCGTCACGTTTGGAGGAAACCAGGCACCACTCATCACCAATCCAATACCATCCCTACAGTGAAGCATGGTGGTGGCAGCATCATGCTGTGGGGATGTTTTCAGCAGCAGGAACTGGGAGACTAGTCAGGATAAAGGGAAAGATGACTGCAGCAATGTACAGAGACATCCTGGATGAAAACCTGCTCCAGAGCGCTCAGACTGGGGCGACGGTTCATCTTTCAGCAGGACAACGACCCTAAGCACACAGCCAAGATATCAAAGGAGTAGCTTCAGGACAACTCTGTGAATGTCCTTGAGTGGCCCAGCCAGAGCCCAGACTTGAAACCGATTGAACATCTCTGGAGAGATCTTAAAATGGCTGTGCAACGACGCTTCCCATCCAACCTGATGGAGCTTGAGAGGTACTGCAAAGAGGAATGGGCGAAACTGGCCAAGGATAGGTGTGCCAGGCTTGTGGCATCATATTCAAAAAGACTTGAGGCTGTAATTGCTGCCAAAGGTGCATCGACAAAGTATTGAGCAAAGGCTGTGAATACTTATATACATGTGATTACTCAGTTTTTTTATTTTTAATAAGTTTGCAAAAACCTCAAGTAAATTTTTTTCACAATGTCATTATGGGGTGTTGTGTGTAGAATTCTGAGGAAAAAAATGAATTTAATCCATTTTGGAATAAGGCTGTAACATAACAAAATGTGGAAAAGGTGATGTGCTATGAATACTTTCCGGATGCGCTGTATACGCATGCCAGGTCTCTTTGCAGTGTGCTGTGCATTCTCTAAAGGGCACTAAATGATGTCCCAAAGTGGTCCCAACTGTGGCTTTGCAGGATAAATATTATAATACCTGGAAGAACCATCTTTGCCCTCAGTTATGAATCAATTAGGATTACTGCATCACTTTTTAAAGAGTAAAGGAAAGTTTTGCCATTATGTAGTCTTAAACAAGTAAAAGAAAAATAGAACCACACAACATAGTGTGGGTAACTTCAAGTAAGCAGGACTAAGTCATTAGGCATATACTGTATTTAGCTTATATTTGTAGAAATATTACATTTTTCCTTCAACTTTAATTAAATTAAAGTAATTGAAGGTGGAATTATAGGAAATTCACTCACTTGGACTGCTGTACTTCACAATAAGAACTGTCTGAATTTTTAGTATGAAGTGAACACCACTGTTTCAAGCAGTGGCTACATACTCTGAATTATAATTTTCTTTAGTTCACAGTACAGAGTAATATTTACCTGCACGTCTGGTTACATGAGGGTCTTGGATGGGTGTCATATATCCGACCCAGCCTGTACCCTACCACAGAGACTGACCAGTCCTGCAAGCTATTTCCATTTGACATATAAATGTCAAATTCATGGTGTATATATGTATAAATTCATGGTGCTTGAAGCGTGCAAACACACCCCTGGTCATTCTGAGAACATCCCGTGCAGCTTCCTCCAAATCTATTTATTCGTGTTGGTCAATATGTCAAACTTTCCAATCATTGAATGTAACATGGTGACTTACCCCTTCAGCAGGTCTTAACCATCTTTTACCCTGTTTATATTTGCCTTCCAAGTTTCACTGTAATGCACATATTACAGACTGCCTGATTTTATTCTTGCTGCTTTGGCTCAGTAACTCATATTTCTGAACTTTTTCAGTCATCCATTTTGATTGGATGTGTGAATGAAAAGCATTGCCAGTTTCACGTCAGCTAGTGGGAACAAATAACTGACCAAGCTGAGTCATCCAATGATCCATACAAATCTTTTATTAGCTGAAATTGTACAAAATAGACCTACGCAACCCTAACCCTTCATCTGCTGCAAAGGCCTTGTGAAATTATATCAAATGTTTAAAAATGTAGTTTTATTCGTTCTGTTTCTGCTTTGTACCCAAATGCTGCCAGGATTGCCACCAGCTCACTCATAACCTTGACCAGCTACAAGTTGGTTGGGAATGATTGTCATGGCAGCAGAACTAGTGGGCAGCACAGTGTACATTATTCTGTTTTCTAATAGTAATTATGGGACTAATGACTTGAAAGACAGTTTAGTGCACTTAACTATTACTGTAGTTAGTGCCATTCAAATTAAGCATAAAAGGGTTCTTCACACCCAAATCCGGTGTACTATATAAGCGTTGGAGCTGTTACATGCACTATTATTTAATAATCATTGCCAACTTCTGGCAAAATAAGAAGCCATCCAAATGTTTGTTGAAGTTTTCTCATCGAATCTGTGTTTACCAAGAGACGATCCAGACAACATAGATGGCACCGCTCTTCAAATCTGGCCACACACACACACTCTCTCTCTCAAATTAATCATAAATAGTGTTTTTGTATTATTGACATTTTAAATCCACCATTTCTCCCCACTGCAGTGGACACTTTAGAAAAAAAAAACTTTAAAATGTAAAGGATTTGGACCGGTTTGCCTGCTTTAAAACATGTTGATGGTGGGATTCTGCCTGTGGCAAACTTTTAAGGGAAAGAACTGAAATGGTGCTAGATTCTTAAAATATGACACAATCCTCACCATGTGATCTGTGAATCCAGTGTCAAGACCCAAACCAGGCTGTAATGACTCAGAGCTTGCTTAATTGTATGATGCGTAAAAATAGATGGCACCCTGTTCGAAATGTTAGTTGGATATAAAGCGTATGCAAGCAAGAAGACTAGAATCAACGATCTGTTGAAAATCCACTCACAGTCCAAAAAGAAGTTATTACTGCTGGCTAAGTGCACTGCTGTCTTACAGTTTTTCTCAATCGATTTGACACATTTCTCACACCAAATACGGCATTCTCACAACTGGTCACCAAATCCTCACAACAACTGCACATGTGGTCACAGCACAGTCCCATTTCTCTTTGGAGTTTTACAAACTGCAAATGCTGAGGCTCATATTGGCCAACTCTAAAAATTCTTTATTGTGTAATGCATTTCTCATTTGAGTCCAATCAACTCATCATAACGGTTAGAGCAATCATCGGTCACATCAAAAACCAACTCTGTCACACTGAAAATAGAAGGTCATTGCTGTTTATGACAGCATATAAAACAGTTCAAGCATGCAGCTTTTCCATAATCCGCACAGGGCAAAGCTGGGGGGAAGAAGCACAGAGTAAATGTTTCTAGTTGTGTTTCATGCGTGTCAGAGAATTGAAAGCATGGCTCTGTCACAGGTTTGTATCCTCAGATTCATTTACTCTCATGCATATAAACTGCCCCTTTGTGTGTTACTGCAGTGTGTAGATCATCAACCTGTCATACAGGGACAGAGGGCATGTTGAGTGGAAAGGGGTCCAAGAACACATGGAGGGCGAGGGGGACAGCTATTGGGCTCTTCAGTACAGATCAGCGTCTGCTATTCTGGATGGGTTATTCAATGTTCTCATTCCTGAAATTGAGAGAGGAGTGGTTGCACCAGGCCTGCTAAATGTTGTTGTGGTTCGGGACAATGTAAGATTTCACCACTCTACTCAAATAAAAGCTTAGTGTGATGGCCATCCAAGGATGTTCTACTTGTTTCCTGCCACCATATTCACCCTGCTTTAGCCCAACTTTTTTTTCCACATGGAGGTGCAAAGGCGTACGAGAACCAGTTCCATATCAGATGTCATTGCTAGAGGCAATGAGGACTGGCTGTGAAGACGTTACATCTGAAGCTCGTCATGGATAGGTACAACATGTTAAAAGATTTTTCACCCTGTGCCTCGAAAGACAAACTATAAGGTGTGATGTGTATCCAATTGTGCAGGCTGAAGGCAAGGAAAGAATGGATGCCCCATGAGGGGGTCTGCTTCAGTTGCAGGATATTTTTGAGTGGAATACTTTCTACAGTTCAAAAACATTTGTTTTTACAGAAAGTTTCCATTTCCTGTATAGGTTTACAATAGTTATTGTAACTTGATAAATAAAGGTATGTGTATATAGTGTAAATATGCTCTACAGTTACATGTCATTATATTTTACTGGTTTTACCTTTGTCATGACAGCAGTATTCCAATTGCCAAGTTTGGATAAACAGAAAAAGCATATTGTGGTATAAGTCTCTGTAAATGACATACTGTAAGTGGCTTAACTATTTGGTCACTAGACTGACCAGCTTTGTACATTTTTTGGTGCATATAGTGAGCATTCTGAGTGTTTTAGAGCTTTTGCATAGCTGTGGTGCTGCAACTGTTTTGGGAAATGCTGTCACAGTTGTGAGAATGCTGTTTTCGGGGTGATGGATGTGTCAAATCAATTAAAACTGTAATATCGATAGGCTATAATTCATTCATTCATTCATTTTTCAAACATGCATATTTTGGGTATAACATCCCGAGCACTGGGCAGGACAAAAGCTGTTTGCACACACAGACACTCACATTGCAACTCAGAGAGGAAGCCAAAGCATATAAACACCACCCAGGTAGTAACTGGACTGAATTCTGAGCAAAGGGCTATGAACCTGTGGGGAAACACCACTAAACAAATTCTGCACTACTAGGCCAAACAGGTTATAATAAGTATGGCTTCATATATACATAATAACAATTTAACATTCTCAAACCAGTCTATTCCAGTCCATCGTTACATTCATGTTGTGGAAGAAACAGGACATCTCTTTGTTTTCCTCAGTTAGGCTTTACTTCACATTACAATTATTCCTCTACTCCACTTTATCCTACTCCACTCCCAGCTCCAACACATCCAACCAAGGAGGAGGAACTCCTTTTAAGTCGGACCCTTGAGTGCTTCCAGTATGTCACAGGCACACCTCAGAAGCACTTATGGATCAGAGGGATAAGGGCAGGTAGAGATCTCTCCAGTGGCCCATTTCAGGTACAGCACAGTGGTATACTGGGGGAACATATTGTCCCAGCAGTCAGTCTTCCACTGTTCATTCATTAACCTGTCATTCAGTCTAGGACAATTACCATCAACCATCTGGTCTAGATTTCTAGACTGTCCATAATCTCCACTAGCGATAGCAAGAGAAAAATGAAAATAGAATGATTCTCCAAATGATTGCACTAATCCAATCCAATGGACACACCTGTCCAGTGCATCATGGCCCAGTTCTGATGGTGTAAACCAGGCATGTCAAACACGCGGCCCCTGGGCCGCATGCGGCCCGCAACAGAAATCTGTGCGGCCCGCATGACAGATCCTAGTTAGCACTGAACTTGTACAAAATGATTACTATCGTTTGAGATTGAATCATTCTGCATCTTCGGTGTTACTTATTGACTTTTCTTACTTCTGCCTTCTGACAAAAGCGCGTTTTCCCATGGCATTACGGTACCGGAAACGTCATCTGCTAGTATTGCCACGAGCCTTGACCAAAGTTAATGAGCCGCAACGTCACAACTGAAGTGCTAGACTGCAGCAGGGGTGGCCTTAGGCATGTGCAAACAGTGCCGCCAAATCCCAGGTACGGCCACGCCAATATATATTGAATATAAAACAGAAAGAGAAAATAATGACACTGCTGACGGCAATGTGGCCGAAAAACATGTTTCTTGTTAATTAGTACACTGTATTTACAAATGTCGCTAGAGTCGGAGCAGTAAGCTATATGTAGTATTATAATGTTTTGCCGTAATGACAATATCATGGGCCGCCACTTGGTTTTCAAGTTACGGACACGCGTATATAGAAGCGTCTCATGAGCACGAGACAGCTATGCAGTGTCCGCAACGGATGTGGCCATCCGCCGTGCATAAGATACCGTATTGACATTGCCAGGCGAAGGGGCCACCGATTCTTTCTCTGCCCAGGGCCGCCACGAGCCTAGAGCCGCCCCTGCTAAGGCTACACTACTGACTGGGCTGCTGAGACTGGCCACTGGGCAGAACTGACCATCACGAGTAGTAATAGCCCGCATATTTTCACGTTTTTTTGCTCTAGTTTCATGTAATTTTGTGCTAGTATTGTAACGAACAATTAGTGCAGACTACAGCTGAAGATCTGAAGTGGACGCGAGAAGTTGGTGAGTTGTTTATTAACATATTTTTGTGATTTTGAGTTTGTAAAAGGCGGGTACGGTGGCGCAGTGGGTAGCGCTGCTGCCTCACAGTTGGGAGACCTGGGTTCGCTTCCTGGGTCCTCCCTGCGTGGAGTTTGCATGTTCTCCCCGTGTCTGCGTGGGTTTCCTCCGGGCGCTCCGGTTTCCTCCCACAGTCCAAAGACATGCTGGTTAGGTGGATTGGCGATTCTAAATTGGCCCTAGTGTATGCTTGGTGTGTGTGTGGGTGTGTTTGTGTGTGTCCTGCGGTGGGTTGGCACCCTGCCCGGGATTGGTTCCTGCCTTGTGCCCTGTGTTGGCTGGGATTGGCTCCAGCAGACCCCCGTGACCCTGTGTTCGGATTCAGCAGGTTGGAAAATGGATGGATGGATGGAGTTTGTAAAATTATTGTAGGTCAGGTGGCTTTTTGCATATCGGCTTATTTTACAATATAAACTTTGAAGTAAACTTAGTAAAGTAAAACTTGATTTTTGGAGGATTTGTTTTCCAACTTGAATTACTAAGCAATGAATTCAGTGAGCATTTTCGTGATTTCAGTTCACACAAAAAGGGCATTGCGCTGTTCTCTTACAACGTTGAGAATGCGCCTGAGAATATCCAAATGGAGTTGATTGAACTGCAGTCAGATTCTATTCTGAAGACAAAATACAACGAAGTTGGTGTGCCAGGCTTGTATGCTTACCTGCCACCCTCGTATGTGCAGATCCATAAATTGGCATCAATTGTTTTTGTTAATGAAAGCCACCAAAACCCCACATCGCTAAAGACTTACCGTCGAGCACCTTTCATCCCTCATAAAAGTTGCAGCTGCACAAGATTTCAAGCCTGATATTGACGAACTGGTTACTAACGAGATGCCAAGAGTCGGGACAAAAGAAATAAATCTCACACTATAAGGCTCCTATATAAGCAATGAATATAATATAATGAATATCAATCATCAAGACACTATATAAAAGCATTCGGAATTGTTTTTTCCGTCCCGTGAGTGCAAAGGGTAGCGGTATTCCGCTTATCACAGACTTACTGCTTGCGGCTTGCGGTACGAAGCGACGCGATGTGAGCAGAGGTCTGGTGCTCCCATCGTTCCCTTGCTTTTGAGCGCGATGCGCTGGAAAAATAGACAAAATTATGTCTCTGGAAATAATTAATGTTGATGGAGTACAAATGCCTCACCGCGTAGTAAGTATCAGGGGAGATGGTGCTTGCTTATTCTCATCTATAGCTTATTTAGTGCATGAAACTCCGTCTTTAGCGGTACAGATTTGGGCTGACATTGTATGACATGTGTTAAGTAATTGGTCAAGGTTTCAGCCATTTACAATGATGCCGTCAGGAATCTCTTATACAAATGAGCTTCAGTATCTCACTGAAATGTCAAAGTCTCAAACTTATGGTACCATTTCTGAGCTAATGGCAGCAGGAGAGTTGTTCCCCTATGAGTTTCAAGTATATTATTATGGAGTCCTACACTCCAAGTTTGGACAGGCACTCGAGGGGATAAAAAAACTTAGGTTTTCGGGAGATGTTATGAATGGGCACTTTGATGTTCTCATTCCCTACACTTACATGCCTGATGTACACATGGAGCGCACACACATTGAGGATAAAAGTCGGTCGCCTTAAAAGGCGGGTGAGCCTAGTAATATAATAAGGACCTAGCTAAGAGGTTAAGAATCTAATTCTACACTGTTGTATGGAGACTGCATGGAAATAAATTGCTTTTCTTTAAACTTTTTACATTTTTAAAGTTTTCAGTATTGGAAAGAAAGCTACAGTAACTCTGTATTTGTTACAGTACGGCCCGCTGACGCACGTATGGCAGTAGAAGCGGCCCACCAATGGTAGTGAGTTTGACATGCCTGGGGTAAACAAGTGATGTGTGGTGTGATTGTGCCTCCTGGGAGCCTTAATATCATAAAAAAATATTTGTCCAGTTTATCACACCCATAATCCATCCATCCATTTTCCAAACCGCTGAATCCGAACACAGGGTCACGGGGGTCTGCTGGAGCCAATCCCAGCCAACACAGGGCACAAGGCAGGAACCAATCCCGGGCAGGGTGCCAACCCACCGCAGGACACACAAACACACCCACACACCAAGCACACACTAGGGCCAATTTAGAATCACCAATCCACCTAACGTGCATGTCTTTGGACTGTGGGAGGAAACCCACGCAGACACGGGGAGAACATGCAACCTCCACGCAGGGAGGACCCGGGAAGCAAACCCAGGTTCCCAGATCTCCCAACTGCGAGGCAGCAGCGCTACCCACTGCACCACCGTGCCGCCCCACACGCATAATAGTCAAGTCCATTAGTCTATCGGCTTAAGCAAAGCTGCAAAAGCTGGAACAAGCTAGTAAATCCCAAATAGTTTGAAAAATGGGAGTTTTACTGATATGATTTACCATAACACTTGTCACACACGTGTGCATGGGAGGCAGCTAAAGGGCTTGAGTAAGGGCAATTCCGAATCAGACCAGGATGTGGCAGAGTGCCCTGACTCTTTTTCTCCCTTTCCTGCAGACCATTCACGGGCGATTCCACCTGGCCCTCTTGACGTCACTTCCGGGTCTTAGCCTATGGAGGAAGACCTTGCTGGTTCCAGCCCCTGTGATGTCACGTCCGGACTCGAGCCTATGGCTGAAGACCCTTGTGAGCCCGACCCCTTTGACCTCACTTCCTGTCTTCCCCTTTAAAAGCCTCCACATTTTCCCTATTCCCTCAGTTCTGTTTTGGACTCAGTTTTGTGCACATCAGTGCTGTTTACATTTTTGCAACTTTGCAGCCAGGATACCAAATATATGGGTGGCTGCCCCAAACCTTGTTATGACTCAGAGTGGAGTTTGTGACACACTACATTGACAAACCTGCTTAATCCAGTTCATTTACATCCGGCGCCACCGAGAGTGGCAGCCTTTTCAGCAGCTCCGTGTATGACTGTATATGTATGTGTACTTTTCTACTTTTATTTTTCTATTTTTATTTATTGATCACTCCTATCACTCTATTTTATGTGGATTTGTTCACTGGACACACTTACTTTTACAACATAAGCATGGATTTTTACACGCCGAGACTCGCCTATTCAAGTACTCAACTTCGAGCGCTGAGAACAAATGCCAATGCCGGTGTGGTTCCCTATTTACCCGACGAGGTAAGAAGGCGGTATCGTGGCAGCAGAGCGGGCACTAAGCTAAAAATGAAGCGGCTTGCGAGAAAATGGCGTTTTAAGCCTTCGGTGCCTTCTGTGATTCTGGGGAATGTGAACTCAATCTCAAATAAGATCGACGAACTGGCTGCGCTGGTGAAAAATGTCAGAACCTACAAAGAATGCAGTTTGTTGTGTTTTTGAGAAACTTGGCTAACTAACACCATCCCAGATGCTAATGTGGAACTACCCGGGTTTAGCACAGTTAGAGCGGACAGAGATGCAAGTACCTGTGGGAAGCACAAAGGAGGAGGACTCGCTCTCTATGTTAATACACAGTGGTGTAACTCTGGACATGTTAACGTCAAAATCTCCACTTGCTGCAGGGACATCGAACTGTTGGCTGTAAGTTTGCGTCCCTATTACTTGCCCAGAGAGTTTGGACACGTCATTGTTGTTATTGTATACATTCCTCCTCGGGCGGACGTGGAGACAGTGAGTGACATCATCCATTCTGCTGTTGCTAAGTTACAAACGCAGCACCCAGAGGCGCTTGTGCTAATCGCTGGAGACTTTAACCATGTGACGCTGGACAAAACAATACCTGCATTCTCCCAGTATGTGGACTGTAACACCCGGGGAAATAAGACTATTGATTTACTGTATGCAAACGTTAAAGACGCATACAGCGCCACCCCGCTGTCTGCGCTTGGGAAAGCAGATTATAACCTGGTTCTGCTTCAGCCTCACTATAAACCAAAAGTGAGAGTCCTACCTGTAACCACACGATCATTCAGGAAGTGGACCCCGGAGGCTGAGAATACTCTTAGAGAATGTTTTGCAACTACAGACTGGGATATCCTGCAGGGATCTCTTAGTGAGAACATTGAGGAAGTTGTTGACTGCACTACTGACTACATCAACTTCTGTATGGACATTGTAGTTCCAGTAAGAACTGTACGCTGCTATGCTAACAACAAGCCATGGATTACAAGTGACATCAAGGGCCTTTTGAACCAGAAGAAAAGGGCTTTTAAAGACGGTGATCAGCATGAGCTCAAGCGCGTGCAGAAGGAACTCCGAGTCCAGCTCAGGGCGGCGAAGGAGCAGTACAGGAGAAAGCTGGAGCAGAAGTTGCAGAATAACAGCATAAAGGAAGTGTGGGATGGGATGAAGATCATAACTGGCTGCAGCTGAAAGTGGGGTACCACCATCGAGAGAGACGTGAAGAGAGCAAACCAAATGAACAACTTCTTTAACAGGTTTGACCACCCTAACCCACTCTCACTCTCACCTCTGAGTACTGCACCCTCCACACATCCTTCTGCTGATACCAGCATAGGAGAAACATCCCCACCCTTAATTACAACAGTGCAAGTGAGCAGAGAGCTGAGGAGACTTCGTGCCAGCAAAGCAGCGGGTCCAGATGGAGTATCGCCACGACTGCTGAAGGTCTGTGCATCGGAACTGGGGGGTCCTCTACAGCGCATCTTCAACCTGAGCCTGGAACAGGGGAGAGTCCCGAGGCTTTGGAAAACATCTTGTATCACCCCAGTCCCAAAGGTATCACGTCCTAGTGAGCTGAATGACTTTTGGCCTGTTGCTCTGACATCACATGTGATGAAGACCATGGAGAGGCTGCTGCTTCACCACCTGAGGCCACAGGTTCAACACACCCTTGACCCTATGCAGTTTGCATATCAGGAGAAGGTGGGAGCGGAGGATGCCATCATCTATATGCTACACCGATCCCTCTCTCACTTGGACAGAGGCAGTGGTGCTGTAAGAATTATGTTTCTAGACTTCTCTAGCGCCTTCAACACAATCCAACCTCTGCTCCTTAGGGACAAGCTGACAGAGATGGGATTAGATTCATACCTAGTGGCATGGATCGTAGACTATCTTAAAGACAGACCTCAGTATGTGCGTCTTGGGAACTGCACCTCTGACATTGTGGTCAGCAACACAGGAGCGCCACAAGGGACTGTACTTTCTACGGTCCTGTTCAGCCTATATACATCAGACTTCCAATACAACTCAGAGTCCTGCCACATACAAAAGTTCGCTGATGACACTGCTATCGTGGGCTGCATCAGGAATGGGCTGGAGGATGAGTATAGGGACCTAATCAATGACTTTGTTAAATGGTGCGACTCAAACCACCTACAACTGAACACCAGCAAATCCAAGGAGCTGGTGGTGGATTTTAGGAGGCCCAGACCCCTCATAGACCCCGTGATCATCAAAGGTGACTGTGTGCAGATGGTGCAGAACTATAAATATCTGGGAGTGCAGCTGGATGATAAATTAGACTGGACTGCCAATACTGATGCGCTGTGCAAGAAAGGACAGAGCCGACTATACTTCCTTAGAAGGCTGGCGTCCTTCAACATCTGCAATAAGATGCTGCAGATTCTATCAGACAGTTGTGGCGAGCGCCCTCTTCTACGCAGTGGTGTGCTGGGGAGGCAGCATTAAGAGGAAAGACGCCTCACGCCTGGACAAACTGGTGAGGAAGGCAGGCTCTATTGTTGGCATGGAGCTCGACAGTGTAACATCTGTGGCAGAGCGAAGGGCGCTCAGCAGGCTCCTATCAATTATGGAGAATCCACTGCATCCACTAAATAGTGTCATCTCCAGACAGAAGAGCAGCTTCAGCGACAGACTGCTGTCACTATCCTGCTGCACTGACAGATTGAGGAGATTGTTCCTCCCCCAAAATATGCGACTCTTCAATTTCACCCGGGGGGGGTAAACGTTAACTTTTAACATTATACAAAGTTATTGTCTGTTTTTCACCTGCATTATTATCGTTCTTTAATTTAATATTATTTATTGTATCAGTATGCTGCTGCTGGAGAATGTGAATTTCCCATTGGGATTAATAAAGTATCTATCTATCTATCTATCTATCTATCTATCTATCTATCTATTTTCTAACCCGCTGAATCCGAACACAGGGTCACGGGGGTCTGCTGGAGCCAATCCCAGCCAACACAGGGCACAAGGCAGGAAACAATCCTGGGCAGGGTGCCAACCCACCGCAGGACACACACAAACACACCCACACACCAAGCACACACTAGGGCCAATTTAGAATCGCCAATCCACCTAACCTGCATGTCTTTGGAATGTGGGAGGAAACCGGAGCGCCCGGAGGAAACCCACGCACACACGGGGAGAACATGCAAACTCCACGCAGGGAGGACCCGGGAAGCGAACCCAGGTCCCCAGATCTCCCAACTGCGAGGCAGCAGCGCTACCCACTGCGCCACCGTGCCACCATCTATCTATCTATCTATCTATCTATCTATCTATCTATCTATCTATCTATCTATCTATCTATCTATCTATCTATCAGGGTGAAAGACAGATCATGGCAGCATCAAACACAAGTCAGGATCCAGGCCAAGCCCATCACACAGTCCATCCTGGGCCAAAGATCCCATCATGTCTTTGGAGATGCAGAAGAAAAGCCCACTCAGGAAGAAAATGTAAACTACAGCCGACAATGACTGGGTGAAAAATTCAAACCCTGGATCAATGAAGGAGCAAGGCTCACAGTAGTAGGAAATGAACAATGAATTTGCAAGCAATATGGCTTCCACAGAGATATAGTTCAACTGTTTTAGGCCCTTAAGTCTTCCATGAATAATGTATATTTTTAAACAAAGTACAATTAAAAACAAAAAAGTTTAAATTGGAAAGTATGCTACCCACTTTTCAGTGTGAGATCACACACGCACAAAAAAGTGGTGGGCCAGCCAGCAGTGGTCCACAGGCATCACTTACGTTTATAAACTCTTTATCCACTCCTGCCAGTTTGACCCAGAGGATTTCCCTTTCCTTCTGCAGCAGCATCTTGCTATAGTGTTGGACTATCTGACTTATCCAGGCCTCATACGCGTCTTTCAAGTCCTGCTTCTCTTGTTCCACCCGAAATTCCAGCTGCTCTTTGAATGCAAGCAGCTCAGCTTCATGTAGCAGCCGAGGGCCCCTCAACTCAAAGATCTTCTGGTACCAAGCAAGATGATCCCACAGAGTCCTGTTCTCATCTTCCAGAGCTGACAGATAGACACCGATGTCATCTGAACTGCAGGGCATCTTTGAACTTTTTTCCTTTGGAAGGCTTTGAAGGCAAATGCTAAAACGAATGAAAGAAAGCAGTTTCAGCTAAAAGGCTCATAGATGTGGGTGTGCATAACCTGAAGCCATGGAAAACATTAATGACACACAGGAAGTCTCCATCCTTTAACTAAATAAGTTCTAAAGACAAACCGCTTGCACCCAAGGCTATTTAGGTATGTCACAGCAAAGGATTATTTAAGAATCGGACATTTTAAATTATTTTTTATAAGTTAATTAGATAGATCTGCATGGTTTTGTGTTCATTTTATTTTTTTCAGAGATAAAACATTAGCCAGTTAAGAAAAATCTCAAATGAAAGTCCTAATGGAAACCCAGTAGAATATGAAAAATTTCAAAGTGAGGTCGATAGACATTTTTGCCAATGCATATTTATATCAACACAAGCGAATCATGCAAGGAAATTTCATTCAAACTTTCCTTCTTTTAGTGCACCCCTAAGGACTTCAGTTGCCTCAACTTGAGTACTGCATGCAGTTTTGGTCTCCAGGCTACAAAAAGGACATAGCAGCACTAGAAAAGGTCCAGAGAAGAGCAACTAGGCTGATTCCAGGGATACAGGGGATGAATTATGAGGAAAGATTAAAAGAGATGAGCCTTTTCAGTTTAAGCAGAAGAAGATTAAGAGGTGACATGATTGAAGTGTTTAAAATTATGAAGGGAATTAGTATAGTGGATCGAGACAGTTATTATAAAATGAGTTCATCAAAAACATGGGGACACAGTTGGAGACTTGTTAAGGGTAAATTTCACACAAACATTAGTAAGTTTTTCTTTACACAGAGGACCCTAGACACTTGGAATAAGCTACCAAGTAGTGTGGTAGACAGTAAGATTTTAGGGACTTTCAAGACTAGATTTGATGTTTGTTTAGAGGAATTAAGGGGATTGGACTGGCAAGCTTTGTTGGGCTCATTGGTCTGTTCTCATCTAGATTGTTCTAATGTTCAGAAATAAACAAAAAGAAAGCCAAAGACTGATTATAAACAAATCAACTGTGAAAATATGGTCAATGTGTAATTATTGTTCTGAAATTACTCAGATTGTGAAGATTATTTCTGACTTTGTCATATACTACCTGAGGTCATTTAACTTTGCAATTGGAGGCTGTGACAAGATGAAGCTGTAGGAGATACAAACCATGATGCAGATAGCTGTATAAATGTCTTTTCCAGGAAAGAATAAACATTAACAGAGGTGGAAGAACACCACACTTTAGATTACAGCACCATTTTTATGTATTATTAGCCACGCAGTCCATTTCTCATTGAAGTTTTCCCCTTACCAGTGATGTATTTACACTCTTAGCCATTTCAACATCCATTTGCATAAGGCTCACCTTGTTAAAGATGGTGCCCTTTGATGTCCCCTGTTTCAACAGTCACAAATTCAGTGCTCCCATTGGGATTTGCCTTAATATGGCATTGGATGGCTATGCCATTGCCATGGCCATGTGCTGGATGTGGCCCTGTGATCCTTGTAAGTCCTAGAAAGCATTAATACAGGTCCACCATTTTAGTTAAACAAAATAATACGGAGTTGAGATCTGACGGACCTCCAAGATGATACCTCCTTCTGTAACTGTACTTAACTGTTTCAATGCACATACAATGTACTTACTGAACAAATGTTTTCTAAAATCTATGTGAGATCTACTTTATACCAGCTTTCAAATGAGCCTTAGCATTTTCATCCAAGGATGTACCTTCAAATCAACATCTTCCACCACTGTCCTTATTTTCCTATGCCAATTATCAATTCAATTTCCTTTTGTTCCCCAAGATTAAACTCTTAATATGTTTTGTTACATTTGCTCTTGAGTTTTGAGATAAAAATTGTTAGAATTTTGCAAATGGCTCCATTTTCTGCCTGATCGAAGCTTGTAGGCAATGGTGTTAGGCAGTGAAATGATTGATGAAATTCATAATGAAGTCTTCATAACTTCAAAATAGTGTTCACCTACCCAAAGTACACCTACACCTTACTTAAAGATGGAACCACTAATTTTCTTTATTTAGAAAATACTTAAGTCAAATACTAAATACAGCAGTCACGTCATCTTTGTTGAGATTAGGTTCTCCCATATTTGTGTGGGTTTTCATCCTACATCCCAAAGATGCTTGTGCTCAGTTCATTGGTGACTCTAGTGTGGCTCAGTCTAAATGTGGATGTGTGAGTGTGAGATGGGCATCCCATTCAGAGTTTGCTTCTTTTGGAATAGACCTGTGCCAAAGCACTGGATTATGCAGGTTAGGTGACTGTTGGGTGTATCATGCATCAATCTAAGAAGCTTATTAAACTCTCTCACTGCCCATCCATCTTGTTTGTTGTTGCAGAATCCACCAACTTTTTTGTGAAAAGCTACTTTATGGCAGATATAATTAAAATAATGATTGAAACCTTTGAGAGTCCATCATGGCAAGTGTTCATTACAAAAGTATGCTGGAATAGGAACCCAATAATAATAATAATAATAATGCATATTTATCACATTTACACACTCAAAACTTATTTTTAAAATGAAGCCTAACACTTCTTAGAATACTCTAGTTAAATGTCAATGTAATTTGAGCTAAAGTGCACCATTTGCTCATTACTCTTGGAAAAAGAAATTACATTACTAATTACTTTACTTTCAAGTTACTCTCTAAACCCATGTACCTACCAACTGATAAGTACAAGGATGACAGCCAGATGTCCTAAAAGAAATTTATAGGTTAATAGGTTAGGGAGAATGCACTGATACAGCGAGTTTCCACACCCACCACACAATGAAACAGTTCGGGATCCTGGTTGGGAATCCCCCAGGCAGACATGCAGTCCAGTCCCACCATTTGGATATGATCCTCTATTTGCCGCAGCCAAGTGTTATGTTGACGTTCCCTTGGCCTGGTCTAGCCGCTTGGGTCCTCAATAATGAGTATCTTGTGAGCCGGACCACCCTTGGGGATTTGCGTCATATGGCCATAGTGCCGTAACTGACGCTCCCTCACAATGCAGGTAATGTGCCTCATTCAGGACTCCATGAGCAACTGCTCATTTGACACAGAGTCAAACCAGCGGTACCCAAGGATTCTCTGAAGAGACACAGTACCAAAGGAGTCCAGTCTTCGTCTCGGGTCCCTGGATAGCGTCCATGTCTCGCAACCATATAGCAAGACAGGAAGCACCAAGACTCTAAAGACTTAGACCTTCGTCCTTTTGCATAGAGTGCCACACACTCCTTTCCAGTGACCTCATGACTCCCCCATGCTCTTCCAATCCGTGTACTGACTTCATAGGAAGAGTCACCAGAGACGTGAATGTTCCTGCCGAGGTAAGTAAACCTCTCAACAAGTTCAATACTCTTTAAGTTTATATTTAATAGGAGGAAATAACTGATAACAGGGAGTGTGAATTGAGCAGTTAAGCAAACTACATGATTCACATAAGCACTGTGCCATTACAAACATATAAACCAGCAAGTATAGGCATTTAGTTCACAAAATGCATTCTTAATTAAAAAAATAAAATAAAAATGAACAATTAAGCACTTGGTCAATCGGTCAATTTGTATTTAAATGTGGGGGATACGAACATAAATCAAAATATGTTTTGCTTCATGGGCATCTCCAGTCCCCCAAACCCCTTAATTGCTGATTATGTGTCTTTTCCACATAGCGCTTGATGCTTTCTGTTCACCTAGAGTTAATTTCTGGTTGAAATGTGAAATTTTGACTGGGGTGCGAACATAAATCAAACATTTTCTAAGGGCACAATGCATGGAACTGCAGTGGGCTGGTGCCCTGCCCAGGGTTTGTTTCCTGCTTTGCGCCCTGTGTTGGCTGGAATTGGCTCCAGCAGACCCCCGTGACCCTGTAGTTAGGATATAGCGGGTTGGATAATGGATGGATGAACAATGCATAGAATAGATTGTGAACCACTGATCAATCTGATGGTGTCATGGTAAAACCTGAACAATTTTTAATTTCAAGACAGACATTCTTAAAAAGAGATTAAATTGTAGAATTGGGTTCTCCAATATTTAAAACAAGATGGTTCAAAAAAACATCCTATAACAGTTCAGAAAATGCCAGAAAAAAGAACCTGATTATAACACCCAAACAGTTTCACTATGACCACAACTGTGCAAAACTATAGACTGCAGTATCACCACAATCTTCACAAAAGATTTGACTGCAGGCAGTGTTACATCTGATGATACGTTCAGACTTGGAAGCACAAAAGATGAATGGTCCAAATGTTTACTACTAGCCAGAGGACAATATCTTCAGAAGACTGGGCTTCTGTCTTGGTCTTGAAATCATGTTGCTGTCATAGCTAGACGCAACTGTATCTTTTGTTCTTCAACTTGTCCCTGAGCTTTTCTACTTCTGGGGTCTTTCTAATCTTCTTCATTGTTCCCTCCAGAAATAACTCTCCTGCTATGCCAGGATAGCCCATGTCACAGCTTTCCATTATCTGATTAGATTTTCTTCAACACCAGTTCCATTTGTATTCTAGTATTTTCAAGAAGTTTTTTTTTAACATTCGCATGCCAATTGGAATGCATTTGATTTGGACTTTGACTCACTCCACTAAATCAAATTCCATCCAAATGCCTATAACATTTTTATAGCTTAAGCTTTTGTTCAGAAAATTGTCACCTGTGGAGGAGCTGCAGAAATGCGTTCCTTCCTGTGGGTAGTGTGTTTGTTTAAGTGAATAACCTTTTTAAGAGAATGGAATTTGGACCTCTCAACAACCCAGAGAGAACAACAAGGTCTGATATTGATTTCTGTGTAAGTCCCGATTATGAAACGTCAATGATTTTGAGGTTTGATTGACATTTTTGACAGGGACGGGGTCGGGGGGCAAGAGGGACTGAATTGGAAGCAACACCTGCTACTTACACTCAGCCCATCTCTCCTGCTGCCGGTCCTGACAATAGCGCAGCAATTTAAACTGTGTAGCACATCTGTTTTTGAATTGCAGTTGCAGGTGTTATCAGGGGACACAGCTCGTTGACTGTGTTTCATTGCTCAGCAGCATGCCGGCCCCCGTTGCTTCATGGGGGTCACCAGTTCCCCAAACCCCTCAATCATTGATCATGTGTCATTTCCAGGCTGCTCATGATGCTTTGTGGGTTACCCCAGCCCCTGGATCACCCCTTGGAGGATACATCTCTCTATTATATAAAAAAAAATCTTGGGACAAGACTTTTTCCGGCGATGAGATGTGATCTTTTGAAGAGAAACACTTTCACATCCCGCGAGACGGGCACGTCACATCATACTTACAACCTTTGTAAGCAAGTCACATGCAGAGCAGGCTAGAGATAATGGAAGTATGATAATTCAAAAGTCTCAAAAAAATGAGTGAAAAGATCACATTAGCACAAACAAACGGAAAATATTACTCTGTGAAATAACGGAAAAGCAAAAAGAGATTGCATAGTGTTTGAGGACAAAAGGACAGGTGCTGTACAGGCTTTTAAATATTTGAAGCGCCACCCGAAATGCCGATCACATGGAACGGAAGCAGCAGCAAGCCAGCATCAAGCCAGTAGCTGACTGAGCAAAGGGGAGGTAAAAAAAAACAACTGTTACTTGTTTCCCAATCTATCACCATTTAAGAGGGGTTTCAGAGGAGGGACCGCGTCACCTTGGTGGGCATTCAGCCACACTCTTCACAGCGGCGCATGGCATTGGCAGGGGGAGGGAGGGGGGGTATTGGCATACAAGCGAAGTACAGATCACACGGCATGGCAGCAAGCCAGCAGCTGATCGAGCAAAGAGGAGCTAAAAAAAATGTATTTGCTTCCCATTGTATCACCGTTTAAGAGGGGTTTTGGAGGAGTGGCCACGTCTCCTTGGAGTGCATTCAGCCCCTTTCTTCACAGCGGCGCGTAAGTGAGTGAAGTGCAGATCACGTGGCAAAACAGCAGCAGCAAGCCAACAGCTGATCGAGCAGAGGAGTTAAAAAAAATGTATTTGTATCCCATTGTATCATCATTTAACCATGGTTTTGGAGGAGCGGATATGTGTCCTTGGTTCTGCAGCCCTCTTCACATAAGGCGGGAAACGCAAGCAGGGGGGTAAAGGGGTTGGCGAGTAAAGCGAGCAGGGGGCAAAGCCCCCTAGTTTACAAGAATATTGAAAATGACTCAGTTCTCCTAGGTAGCAGGTCTATAAGAGTCTACCTAGCCTACTAAATCAAATTCAATCCAAATGCCTGTAATTTTATTAAAAATAAGATTTTTAGCTGAAGCTTTCACCTTTTTTTCATTCAGAGATAGCATCTACAGTTATTTCTGAAATGTGTTTAATGCTTACATTAAGGAATTTTTGAACACACATTTGAGCAAAATACAGTGTAATTGTTCTCCATATTTGACAACTAGTGTGGTTTACACACACACACACACACGCACACACACACACATACACACACAAAACAAGGTTGTGTAAAGGCAGGGTAAGGGCAAGAATTTGGAAAGAGAAAACCACGTGTGATGATGTCCACCGTTTATGCACATTGAACAATTTAGATCCTCAAACTTAATAGCACACCATTTTCACCAAGTTGCCCACCTCACCCCAGCTTGTCATCCACTAGACACCTCTGAGATCTTGGCACCTGAGTTCTGTGCCTGCCCCAGTCACTATCCAAGTGGCCTTTGCATCATCCCCCTTTGCACCTGCTATTTTCCTCCTGTTTTGCTCCACAACACAACCACATGCCTGTTAGTTTAAATGGGGTCTCCTAACTGAGTTGATGTGAACGTGAGAGAGTGGCTATGCGTTTGAATGCTGTCTCATGTGCCTTGTCACCATTACTGCTAGGATAATCACTGTCTGCGAGAAACCATGTAATGGACAATAGTTGGGGAAATGGATAAAATAAGCCCTGGTGTGACTCTGTAGACATTTGGGAACAATGTTCAAATGGAACATGGAAGAATCTGTAGACTAGAAGTAAATGGGGGTGCAAGTGAAGTAAGGTGGAAATATTGCATGGTGTACCAAAAGAAGGTTGATCTTTAACACACTTTTACATTTTGGTCTGACTGGCACAGAGACTAAAGGCTCACATATACTGTATGTATGTATAATATGCTATACAATATATTTCTTACTGATTTCACTGGGGTCGAAGGGACATTCAGTGATGTGGATATTTTCTTTAATCCAATTCCATGACTTCCACTATGACATTAAATAGTTTTATTATTTGATCAGTGTCAAAAAACACATTCAATCCACTTTGATCCAATGTTTTTAACAGGAAAATGTGAAAAATTCCAAGGGAGTGAATATTCTTCATTAAAAATGTATCTTGGCCAGCCCCAGAAATGTCAAACCCAGTGTTTTCTAGTACCATCCAATGACATTTCATTTAATGTTTATTATATCTATATGCACATTAAATATAATTCTGTATTCCACACCCAATCACTGCATAACCCATCACAGCCAGGTACTGGGCACTGTATCATTAGATTTTTCTTAAAATTAAGCCATCTCCTATACAAGGTGAGACACAAAAATAACCGGACTGGGCTTGGGACTTTCCTGGAAAATTGTCTGGAGGTCGGCTGGATGTGAATCATAGAACTATATCTCTTCCTACACGCCCTCTCAAACTGCTGACCGGCTAGGTATATCCTGTGAATAACCCAGTCAGTATTTGCACAACAATCACTACACGAGTTGGCGTGATAATGTCCGGTGAAAAAATCGAACAGTGAATCAACATCAAATTTCTCACAAATTTTCTCTTTTTCCATAAAGCAATTTTTGACTGTTAAAAACATTCCTGTCCTCGATCATCCTCCCCATTCCCTCTATTTAGCTCTCTGTGATTTTTACTTGTTCCTGAAAATCAAAAGTGACCTGAAAGGAGCACATTTTTCTTTAATGGATGAAGTGAAGACAGAAACGGCAAGCCTGTTGAAGAGCCTCAAGCAAGAAGACTTCCAGCTCTGTTTCAATCTATGGAAGATATGTATGGAGGGGTGGAGAGATCAGGAGGGGGAGTATATAGAAGGTGACAATGTTTAGAATGCTGTAATTCATTAATCATTTTTTTTTTAACAATCCGGTTATTTTTGTGTCTCACCTCATATAATAAAACACTATGCTCCGTGTGTATGTCCAGTCCCTCAGAACAACATGATTGGTTAGTTTGGCTTTGGTGTGATTGGTCGGTTTAGCTTTAGTGACACGATTGGAAGAAGAAGTGGGAGTGTGAGACACACAAGGAGGAGTAAAGGCATAGCAGCCACACTGAGAATCACCTTCAAGTAAAAAGGCAGAGAGGAGCCACGCATAACATCTCAAACTGACAGTGTCTGAGAAACAGGCTTTACAGGAGCAGGCTCGACAGAGGGAGCACCGATCAAGAGAGGTTCAGATGTACAAGGATATGGAGAAAAGGTTCTGAAGGTACACACTGAGCAAGAGATATCAAATATTTTTAAATGTATTCTATTACCTAGTGGCTAGTACCATTACATATGCTGACATGGAAACTGCAATATCAGAGAAACAACTAAAAAGATAACATGTAATTGGTGTTCATGAAAAAGATACAATTCACAAAGCCATTTAATCTAATTCAAGCTAGCAAAAATCCAGAGCCTATCCCAACAGCATCGGGTACAAGGCAACAGTCACCAGCCAAAGCAGCTGCTTGCAGTTTTTTTTTTTAAGCTCACACATCCACATCTTACCACATTTCATCCACAAGGGGGCAGCCAGATATTCAAGTCATCATTATGGAGAGCCCAGGGCAGACTTGACTGTAAGCAGCAGCTTTATCTTATTGCTTTATTTGGCGAGTTTTCCTCTTACCCATGTACTGCCCTTTGTTCTGTGACTTGCTCTCTAGATTCTTTTTAGTTGCATAAACATTAGAAAATGAGTTCACTTTAGAGAAGCTGATGATCTCTAGGGGAGAATGAAATGGTGGCGATGTGATGAAACAGACTCAAATAAATACAATAAAGAGATTTTAAAATAACATCAACAGGGTCTTGTGATCAGTCAGTTGAAGAGACTGAATTAAAAGCCTGGCTGTAGAAAGACCAGTGCCACAGAATAATTCCTACTGATGGAGCAACCAGTCTAACTGCTTCTGAACATGAAGATAAATGAATCCATATGCACCAAATTACTGTAAATACAACTCACAGAACTAGTCCATCCATCCATCCATTTTCCAACCCGCTGAATCCGAACACAGGGTCACGGGGGTCTGCTGGAGCCAATCCCAGCCAACACAGGGCACAAGGCAGGAAACAATCCTGGGCAGGGTGCCAACCCACCGCAGCAGAACTAGTCTTCCTATCATAATAAAATAATTTTTAAAGTGTCAAAGCCTGGGGCATTTCTAGGATTTGATGGTATCAGGGTCTAAATCCCCTTGTCGGCGTCATGTCCTACTTGCAATGCAGATTAAATTTTTCATAATTTCTTAGCTGAGTCTCCAGCGATGCTACAAAAAGCAGGCTGGAGGATCTTCACAGCGGCGCGTAGGTGAGCGAAGTGCAGATCACGCGGCAAAACAGCAGCAGCAAGCCAACAGCTGATCGAGCAGAGGAGTTAAAAAAATCTCAGTGTAGCAAAAGCCAGTCGGACCCTGTTTTACCGGATAAAGGGTTTGGGCAAAGAGAAGTGACCTCATATTCACTTTCAAATGGGAGCAGGACAATGGTCATGGCTTTAGAGATGTACTCAGAGCAGCCTTACTTGTGGATGAACTCAATGACATATAAATACAGGATTGTAACCATCTATTTTTGAGCCTCCTTTGATGAAGACAAGCTCACAGTAAACAAAACAGAATCACGCTTGATGGGAACGCCAGACCATTTCTGGGTACATGCAACCAACAGGTAAAATTCTACTCACTAGCCAAAAAAGGCTTCCTGACATGAGAAGAAATGGCCACAAGATTTGAAGTCAGGTTCCCAAGGTAAGGCAGCAGCACTAGACACTATGCCATCACACCATCGTACTTTGTTTTCCTCAAATGATTAGCGGCAAGAGATTAACTGTTAAGTGTATTCGTGCAGTGTGCTCTTACTGGTATTACATATTCATGTAATTTCTTTTTTTTTAATTAGAAAGTGTTGGCTGTGCTAGTAAGCAGAACATAATGCAGACACCCTCTTGATGATATTCATTTGAGATTTACTCTCTCAAATCAATTTACCATTATGATTAGCCAATTTCTGTCCATCTAACAACTACAATTAAAGGAAGCCTTCTTCCTGCTGAAAGCAGTTTGCTACAATTACATTTCAACAATTCAACCAATTGTGTGCAATTTGTTATGGCCCAGGGTCAGCTTCCATACATTAACATTTCCTAAACTTGGTTGCAGGTTCCATTTGGAACATGACTACTTTTTTTCTGATAGTTTTTTAATAAAATTATTATTTTTTTTATAAAAGTGTTTTTTTGATAAAAAAAAGTTCTGAAATTTGCTGAACAGATGATGTCTGTCAAAAAGATGACTACAGGTATGGGTCATCTATATAAAGTTAGTAAAAGACAGCAAAAAGAGTATTTCTATACAAAACTATTAAGATATGGCTACAGGAGCACATTCATTTTTCACTTCTAAATTTGATTTCATAGCCTCTTTACCCATTCATTTGATGAAGACTGTCTTCCTTTCATTATTTTGTGACAATTAAACACAACCAGTCTTACAAAAGATCAAGTCCCACAAATCTGAGGGCCTCAAGGGCTCCAGCACTGAGATCATGGAGAATCTGTGCTCTGTTTAGTACCTCTCACCAACACACTCATGCATTTGCTCAGACTGTACACACCTGCCTTCTGTTTATGTCACAGTGAGGACTAAGCTAACTAACACTTCATAAGGTTATATACATCATGTCAGTAGGCGGGGTAAGGTCTTATTGGAATGTACCATTGCATTCTGCAGAGGGCGTACTGCCCAGAAGGCTGAGCACTACAGGACTGACAGAGCATTTAGACAAATATGTGACAACTATCTGGTGCAACTAGCTGTTAAAAATAACTTGTTCTGAACTGCACAATTTCATTTAACCCATGCATTTCCATGATTAATCCTGGTAGATCACTGTGGTTTTGTTTATTTATGCATACATATATATGGAATATATACAGTATACATACAGGTATATATATATATAGAGAGAGAAAGAGAGATGACAACAGACATGGGCCCACGTCCTGGTCAGGATGTACCCCTATTCCATGTCTCAGTCTGGTATGACATGCAAATCTGGACGGACTGCCATGCTGTTGTGGTTGGACAGAAGACCCACACATGGCTGAGAGGCCTCTATAATGAAAGAACCAGTGGAGATGGCTTTTCAACATTGTATGCTCTCTTGATATGCTAGGTGGCAGCGCTTCTGGACTGATGTACTCATGCACACACCCGCAGGATTCCAGGGGTGCCGCTAGTGGGAGCTGCAAGGAAAGACTATCCCTACTTTGGCAGTCTTTGGAAGCGCTTCCTTCCATCAATGTTCTGGCACTGGAAGTACCTCCAAGTCCAGTAAAAAATGGGGTCTCTTTATCACACTCATGGAGTCGGGTGGAGAAAGACAATGCTTGCCAAGGGAAGTGAAGGAAAGAGTGTAGAAAAGAAAAGAATCTCAAAGCATATCAATTGTCAAAGGCCAAGTCACAAATGAATGATTCTTTATCAATAATGAACCAATTCCAACAATCCTGGAGAAGCCCATCAAGAGAAAGTTTTAATGGAGAAATTAAAGACACCCAGCAGCTGGTACAACTCAGGCAGGGTACAGTCAACACCCTCAAGCAAATTAAGAATATCGCTCCACCAGGGAAGATGAAGCTGTGGTGCTTTCAGTTTGGGTCGCTATCCCTACTCATATCGCCAATGACAATATACGAGGTCACACTATCGCATGCCAAGTGACTGGAGAGGCTGGTGAACTCACATGTAAGGAAATGGTTTGAGTTATCGAAGTGCCTCAGCAGCATCAAAATCTATGGGTATGGAGGCCACTCATTGCCAATCTCTAGCCTAGTGGACAAGTGTGCTAAAGCAAGGCTTGACGTGTTCCTCACAGAATCTTGGGACATGGTAGTTAGAGGAGTTGTGCCTACCCTGACAACAGAGAAGGAATCGACACCAGCAGGAGCTGTGCTGGATGCTACATCTGCCCTTCAGCATCGAGAAATAGTAGGCCACATCCAACAAGGTAGAGGAGGCTTTGACCTGGGAACAAAAACACCCAACTGGCAGAGGGCAACCTTGAATGAATGCTGGACCATGATATTAGAGGAGGTGCACTGACAGGAAGAAGCAGCCAGGAGGTCCAAGGTGGGAGGGTGTTGAGAAACGGAAACTCACATAGAATGAACTGTGGAGCATGGAGTCAAATAGACTTAGTTTTACCATTAAGGCTACATGAGACTTCCCCGCCCTCTCCCACAAACTTAAATTTCTGGCTGGGAGAGGATAAGGATTGTCCTTTTTTGTCCAGCTCCAGCAATCCTCAAGCAGTTCTTGGTTGGATGCAAGACCAGCCTCACACAAGACAGATACACTTGGCAACACAATCAAGTGTTAAAATGCTTGGCATCAAAACTTGTGTGCAAGAGAGTAACCATGAATGCCATACCTTTCAACCAGACAGCGCCACATCAACCTCCATCCTTCATCCAGGAAGGGGAAAAACCAAAGATAAACCCCTCACCTCATGAGTCAGGACCACTAAATGTAGAAAGGGACTGGGAAATGTGGGTGGACCTAGGTCAGAGACTCATTTTCCCATCGGAGATTGCAACAACCACCCTGTGACCATATGTGGTCCTCTGGTCCAACTCCATTAAAGTAACAGTCCTATGGGAGGATGCAGTCGATGAAGCTCATGAACATAAGAAGCTGTGTTACTCAGAAGCTGTGTTAGCAGTGGAAGTAGAAGACAGTGAGTAAAGTGTGAAGGTACACCCAGATGAGGTGGTTGCAAGGGCTTTGTAGTCGGTTCCTCTGCAAAGTTGCTCAGGGAGGTAAGTGTCAGAGGGCAGGCCCACAAAAAAGCAATCAAAGAACTGGCCAACACCTCTGAAAGGAGCAGCCACTGGCTGTGGCTGAAAAGGAAAGATGCCGTTTGAACTGTCAAGGAGACCAGCTGACCACAAGACACACACCCAGATCAGCATGTGCTGTTACCTCATCTTGTCCCGTCTTCACATACTCTGATAACAGTCACAGATTCTACTCCATTTTGCATTTACCTATTTTTTATGCTGCTTTTTGATTCTGTTTTTGCAATCCCATCTCTAGTACATTGATTATTAAAGCTCTGAACACCTAACACCCCAACCACTTTGCTGCTAATAGTCCCTCCTTTACCTGAACTCCAGTACTTCGGCTCCCTCGGCTTCTTGCATCTCCATGGGAGACCCAGTCCGACTCCCCTCCTTACCTGCTGGACTACATGGCATGAGGTGACCAACCCCTGGAAAGTTCTGTTTAGAATACCATGGGCTTAAACGTTTACCATCAATCAGGTAGCTGACCCCACCCTATTTACATGAGTTCTTGCCTGATTGCTACTGCAGTATGTTTCAGATCTCACTATTAGTTTTAAAAATTCTTAAATGGATGCAGAAATGTTTTGCAAAATGAACTGAATCCATTTTCTAAGTAAATTACATTTTGTCTGTGTAGGCGTGGGTTTAATTTTCAATTGCCTATATTTAGTGATTTTCCACCACCTAGTGGACACATGAAAAATAAACAGAAAAAATGCAGAATGACTATGACTGAAGACAAATAATGGGTAACAAGTGAACCACTGATTACTTTTTGTTCCTTTAAGTCAGAGGTCTGAAGTGCAGGGTAGCAGAAAGACATAAAGCAGGGGGTCAAACAGTTGGCAAAATACAAATAGTGCACACAAAGATTGGAGCCAATTTGAAATTGCCAGTGAAGCCGACATGCACATTTTTTTAATAAAGAGACAGTGACTAAGTCATGGGCCGGCTGCTCCCCAGTCTAATTGTCAGTCATGGAGAAACAAATTCTATCAGACAGAAGGATAGAACCAGCACTTGATAGGGCTTCAAAAAAGAGGATTGACACTTAAATGTGTATGCTGTGTGTCTTGGCTGTCTATCCACAATTCACCTAAATATAATTTTCATTATTTAAAAAATACATTTTTAATGTAAATCATATAAAGTGTGATTATAAACTGGTTGTTTCATAGGGTGTATGATGAACTAGTTTCATGTTCAGTGTTGATTAATTGACTAACTGCCACCAAATATCATAATAAACATGTAATCTACACAGACTAGACCTCACAGAGAGACAGCAAGAAGCTCCTAAGGTATCAAGTGGTATGTCAGAAGGGGCTTGAGCCTGTGATGATGCGGGTTCCACTCCATGCTCCCATCCGGTTTCTGGGAGCTCTTGAACCCGACAACGTCAGTAATGCCACCGATGAGCTGGACAGTGAGGCACAACAAAGCAAGGGGATGGTGCAAAAAGTGCAACAGTGCTTTTATTTAAAATCTTCAAATCAAAAACAGTGTTCAAATCAAAGTTCCATAAATAAATAATCCAATAAAAACAGGTGAAAGGGTGGAGGGTAAAATACGATAGAAAAAATCCTTTAAAAACAACAAGGTTAAAATAATGGCTGGAAGCCGTCCTTTTAAAACCAGATCCCAGTGCCTTTTTACTGGTGACTCCCCTGCTTTTCCCACCCTACCTGCAGCTGACCTTCTTTCTGCCTTCTACTACTGCTGGTCTGTTCGCCTTTTCCGATCCCTGGCTCTAGTAGGTTTCACCAGACCGTGACTTGGGCTCCCCAGCGACCAGGGCGCTCACACTGGGGCTTTCACTTCCTAAGTCCCGACTCCTGCTGCCTTTTCAGCCTTGTGCAGCGAGCCATCCTCCTTCTGGTCAATCCTGCTCCTCACTAACGCTCAGCGGGAGCGACCACTACCGACTGCTCCCGGGGTGCCGGCCAAACACCCCACGAGGGCTTACTGTCCAGCTGCCTTTCTCTCTCTACAGAAAGCACATTCACTCGCTCACACACCGGCTTTCTCCTCCCTGCTTCCTGCCTTCTTCCTTCTTAAAATCCATCCGTTTTTTCTTTCTCTCCTCCCCTCTATCTCCCTCACACTTCTATTACATGATCCGGGGACGTGGATCAGGTGTGGCAATCAGCAGCTCCCGGCAACAATTACGGATGCAAACGACTCCTCACCTGTGCACTTAAGTGAGGACCGCCCACATCACAAATTCCCCCGGGAACTGCTTCAGCCACACTACCACACCCTCTCACTAAGCTGCGAGTGCAGTGACTATTTATTTAAAAAGTGGCCTTTTTGAGATGAGCTGTGGACCCGCTTCACCACAAAGCCATATGGAGAAGTAAGGTTAGATGAATGATAATCCATTGTTCTTTCTTCTACCTCTTTCTGGTGTTTATGTTGGTGTCAGAAGAGGGGAAAGTGGTAGAAATGACCCACAATTGAGAACTGGATGTGCATTAATATTGATTTTGATTGCTGAAAGGAATTGTATCCCCTTGATGAAGCTGAAGTGGGATTGCTTCAGTTTGGGTCAAGCCAGAAATGAACATTCAGAAACATCAGCACACCTACATCAAATAGCTTGTCTGAAAAAAAGGATGCTACTAAGGTGCCTTTGGAATGGCAAGATGGGCAGAGCCATGTAGGGAAGTCACCCATAACAGGAGTCTATGCAGAGCATAAAATGTGAGGCCTGCACATAAAACACTTCTGAGTTAAGGCACAAACATTGCTGAGACCTTGACACAAGGTATTCAGACAGTCTCTATGAGGGTCCTGGTACGGATTGGCTCATGAAATGGACAGTGCCCCAGACCATGAGTAAGCAGAGGGATGTGCGGAGACAGTAGATGTCAATATGGAGAATGGTTCTGGGTTAGAGACAGGAGACAGGAGGAGCAGCGTGACACTGAGAAGCAACATTGGAGCATGGCTGAGAATGGTGGCTCAGGTTGGGCTGCTGAGAAACAAATGATCTTCACAAGAGCCACCTACTTGAAACTTTTTTTGAGTGCTATACAATTCCTCTGTCTCCTAATCTTTTCAACTCAGGTTGTTTCAAACAGGTTTAGAAAGCTGAGGGATAGGTGGAAAATCAGTTAAGAAAACCCTCCATTTATTTTGCAACATGGCTATCCAAACGTGGGTCTTAAGGAGCATGTGGTGCAAAGCAGGAACCACAGATGGATTTCCAAGTCATCACATATCATCATAACACACATGAAAATATGGCGAGAATGTACAAGAAACTCTACATTGGCATTGTCCTGACTAAGACCCTGAAGATGAAAGACAGAAGCATTAATCACTGCTCCACATGAGATATCTCTCTATCATAATAAAAAAATCCTGGGACGAGATGAGACTTTTCAGCCTGGGACAAGACGTGACTTTTTCAGAGAGATACTTTCACGTCTCTGATGAGACTTTGTGCCAAGAGATTTAACCACGCCTGGTGGAGGAAATAAAAGACAAAGAGTAGATGACAAAGTAGAACGTCAAAAAGAATTAAAAAACGTTGGCGCAATACACATGCAGAGCAGGTTAGTGATAATGTAAGTATTAAAATTCGAAAGTCTCAAAAAAATGATAGAAAAGATTGCATTAGCACAAACAAACGGAAATTATTACTCGGTGAAATAACGGAACAGCAAAAAGAGATTGAATATATTGTTTGGATTTAAGCTTTAAGTCGGAGACTTGTAGATCATCTAATTCGTGTTGCCATCAGGGAAAAGTAGTGTTTCTTCCCAATGAAGAGTCTTATCTACGAGAATTAAAGGATTTGTTGTTTGGTGAAAGTGAAAACCACATACGTGAGGGGCAGAGATGTGAAATGGCTGGCACGTAGTGCAGGCCGGAGGGTTGGCAAGCGAAGCAAGCAGGGGGCAAAGCCCCCTAGTAATACTTTAATTTTTATAATATTGATTGGCCCACTCTGCAGTTATATTGAATTTGTAATATTTTTAAATGATGAGACATAAAATACCTGCGCACCATGCTAATTTTAAATTAATTGACATCAAAGGTGTTGAGGTTTATAAAGGAATAACCATTTCCCTAATATAAAACTGTCTTAATAGTGTCACAGGGATGGAGCCTGTATCAATAGTTTTGAGGACATGACAAGTCCATCACTAGGCATTTTCTAGCACAAGTTTTAGGACAATTTAAAGTCATCAGCTAGTCTAACCAGCAAGGAAGGATAGAAGGATAAAGGGAAATTGTGAAAATTTAACACAGGCAGCGCCCTGATTGAGATTTGAACATACTGTAGGTTTCTGGTGCCTTCTACTCTGCTGACCTCCTTTGGGCTGTTATGCTACCCTTCTGTAGGTCATGACTGTTCATTTCTTTAGTTTGCTAATATTGTTTTCTGACATTTAATCCATAACATTGATTTTTGGTAACTCTTATTCCCTGGTTAAAATAAACCCAGTTAAAGGGACAATTAAAATCAACAGACTTTTTGAACCCTACAGTTAAAGTCAAGTTGCCAGCAGAAAGATTCAACAACCACATAATTTCACAATCAAAGGAAATTCCTGAAGATATCAGTTTAAAAGGAGCTGTAAGGCCATTTCTAAAGCTCTGCAACTCCACCAACCCACAGCTCAGCCTGCAAATAGAAAACACTTAGAACAGCAGTGAATATTGTCAGGAGGACTGCGCCAGCATAATGGCTTCAGGAGCACACAGAATCATCTATCCAGTCACAAAGGGTCATCAAACAATTGCACACTTCTCTTGACTCAGCAAAGGTCACTGAGAAAAAATGGGCCTCATTGGAGGGTAGCAAAAGGGGAAAACAGTTCTGTCCAAGGAGAACACTCACATGGAAGGAAGCATCTGGGTCATGTGTGAGCTTTTTGAGAAAGTATTCTATGAATAGATGAGATAAAAGTGGAACATTTTAGTGATGGCAGTCTCATTATGTCTGACAAGACACAAGTACGGCACTCCACAATAGGAACATAACATATTCAGACATGATGGTGCTGGTGTGGGGATGTCTTGGTACCTGGATGACTTGCCATCATTGATGCAACCATGATTTTCGCCCTACACTGATTAATTATTGAGTAGAACAGAACATCCAGTCCTTTGTTTGTGAACTGATGATGAAGTGCAGCATGTGATGAAGAGGGTTTCGTGACGGTGTGTGTTTTAAAATGAAATGCACAATTCGGTACACTTAGGCTCCAAAACGGCACAGGTACCTGAGAAAACATACATGTGTCTCTCTGAGGTTGATTGCTGTGCTTGGCTAATCGCTCATTCATGTGCAGATGCTAGCAGGTCAGTTAAGTGCTTCATTCACACCTCAGAGTCAGTGACTGCAGCACTTGTGCCTAGATACAGGAAAATAGGGGGGAGTCTCTGCAGGGAATGAAAAAGGATAAACAAGAAGATGAAAGGATAGAAGGTTAAAGTAAAAGGAAAAAGGAAATGGCAGGATGAGGAGAGGAGCTGGTGCGAAGTGGAGTGGAGTTAGGCAGTCAGGAAAGTGAGCCCAAGAAAAGAAGCATGTGGTCAGCACTCAGGATGGAGCCTAGGGTCACTCCTGCTGAGGGGTCTGAGAGCAGGAGTGACCAAAGGCTTTAGGAGGGCCCCTGTGTAAGGTTGAGGAGTGGCAGTGGGTGACAAGGGAACAAGACTTGTCATGGTGCCTTGTGGATACTGAAGGACTGACGGCGAGGACCTGGGTTAACTGTACCTGTCGGGGTGAAGTCTCTTCTGTCTGCAAGACCCTTGTGGGGTAAGAAGAGGAAGAATTGGTTGAAAGAAAATAGCTCTGTGGCTTGTGTTTGCTTTAATGGATTTTAACCTCATTTTATGGATCTATGTATTCTTATTTTTTTACTTTTAACCTCTGCACATCACCTGATGTAATAGATTATTAATCTATTAGGAAGAACACTGATTTTTATACCTCAGGGTTTTGAGCCCCTATTTGAGTTTTTGTTTAATAAAAGTATTTAGTCACTTTTACATCAGCTTCTGCTAACTGCATGTGTCCTTATTTGCATGGCTCATCCTGGTCACGTTATCGATGGTTCCACATTTAAATGATGTCAGTAAAAGTGTGGAGCCAACCATGACCATTACATAGCAAGACGATAAACTAAAACACAAAAGGAAATTCACATCAGAATGGCTAAATGGAAGGCTTGTCTAGTCAAAGACTAGACCTAAACTCTGTAGAGATGCTATGTTAGGATGTGAAATAAGCAATTCATGCTTATAAACCAACCAGTGTTTTTGTATTAAATCAGTTCTTCAAGGAAGAGTGGGCTAAAATTCCCTCAAAACAGAGAAAATGGCTGATATCAATGTGTTTGTTTGCAGTCATTGCAGTTAAAGGTGGCTAAGCCAGTCAGCAAGTACGAGAGGGCAAATACTTTTTCACATATCATTGAAAAGTATTGGATAACTTTATTCATTCAAATAAAAATGCATAAGTTAAAAACAGTATTATTTCTTCACTTTGGTAAACTTTTTCTACTATCACATTTTGGTTAAAGATCTGAAAACATTCAGTGTCAAAAAATTTGCAATAATGGAGGAAATAAAGAAGGGAGGAATAACCTTTTCACAGCAATGTAGATGTTTCACCTTATACAGTGTAATAGAGAAAAGTGACACAGAAAAAGGTCTGGGCACAACAGCATTATGTAAGGCAAAAAAAAAAAAAACCATAGATGATCCTTGTATAGATGATCCTGTTTCCCCTGATCATCCTTGAGATGTTTCTGCAGCTTCATTGGAGTTCACCTGTGGTAAATTCAGTTGATTGGACATGATTTGGAAAGGCACACACCTGTCTATATAAGGTCCCACAGTTGACAGTTTATGTCAGACCACAAACCAAGCATGAAGTCAAAGGAATTGTCTGTAGACCTCCGAGACAGGATTGTCTCGAGGCACAAATCTGGGGAAGGTTACAGAAAAATTTCTGCTGCTTTGAAGGTCTCAATGAGCGCAGTGGTCTCCATCATCCGTAAGTGGAAAAAGTTCGAAACCACCAGGACTCTTCCTAGAGCTGGCCGGCCATCTAAACTGAGCGATTGGGGGAGAAGGGCTTTAGTCAGGGAGGTGACCAAGAACCCGATGGTCACTCTGTCAGAGCTCCAGAGGTCCTCTGTGGAGAGAGGAGAACCTTCCAGAAGGACAACCATCTCTGCAGCAATCCACCAATCAGGCCTGTATGGTAGAGTGGCCAGACGGAAGCCACTCCTTAGTAAAAGGCACATGGCAGCCCGCTTGGAGTTTGCCAAAAGGCACCTGAAGGACTCTCAGACTATGAGAAAGAAAATTCTCTGGTCTGATGAGACAAAGATTGAACTCTTTGGTGTGAATGCCAGGCGTCACTTTTGGAGGAAACCAGGCACTGCTCATCACCAGGCTAATACCATCCCTACAGTGAAGTATGGTGGTGGCAGCATCATGCTGTGGGGATGTTTTTCAGCGGCAGGGACTGGGAGACTAGTCAGGATAAAGGGAAAGATGACTGCAGCAATGTATAGAGATATCCTGGATGAAAACCTGCTCCAGAGCGCTCTTGACCTCAGACTGGTGCGACGGTTCATCTTTCAGCAGGACAACGACCCTAAGCACACAGCCAAGATATCAAAGGAGTGGCTTCAGGACAACTCTGTGAATGTCCTTGAGTGGCCCAGCCAGAGCCCAGACTTGAATCCGATTGAACACCTCTGGAGAGATCTTAAAATGGCTGTGCACCGACGCTTCCCATCCAACCTGATGGAGCTTGAGAGGTGCTGCAAAGAGGAATGGGCGAAACTGGCCAAGGATAGGTGTGCCAAGCTTGTGGCATCATATTCAAAAAGACTTGAGGCTGAAATTTCTGCCAAAGGTGCATCGACAAAGTATTGAGCAAAGGCTGTGAATACTTATGTACATGTGATTTCTCAGTTTTTTGATTTTTAATAAATTTGCAAAAACCTCAAGTAAACTTTTTTCACATTGTCATTATGGGGTGTTGTGTGTAGAATTCTGAGGAAAAAAAATAATTTAATCCATTTTGGAATAAGGCTGTAACATAACAAAAGGTGGAAAAAGTGAATACTTTCCGGATGCACTGTATATTATCTAAAATTGGAAAAAATTAAATTCTCACTTAGTGAATCTATACAAAACATTTTCAAAACTTGGCAGGATCTGATCAATAATATTTGAGAAAAAGCATTTAAATTGAGGAAGTGGATTCTCTCCCCTCTTTTTTTAATTCTATTTATTTTTATTAATTTATTTACTTACATATCTCTCTATTATAAAAGAGAACCTTGAGAAGAGACTATTGCCAAGAGATTTTTTTAAGTCCCGCCTTCCTCTCAAACATTTTCAACCACGTTCCTTTCACCTCTCATTCATGTGAATGCTTTTATCAGACACAGTTCCTGCTCTCTCAGCTCTTATAAATGTTTACATTTTCCTCACTTTAAGTTCCCAATAAAAGAAGACTTACTATGTCCAAATCTTATTGAAGAATTTCATCCCAAAGGGTTATCAACAGAAGAAATGAGTACATGGCCAATCCTAGCACTGAGAAACGATGAATCGTTAAAAACAAATTAACACGAAAATTGTTGATCGGTTACACAGCAAATTAGTTAAATGTGTATCAATAGACTGTGCTGAAAAAGTTAATGGTGATCATGCGGAAGATGAAAACATCAACTTACAGTATCCCGTAAAATGTCTACAACCGTTAACACCGTTCGGTCTTCCACCAGCGAATTACTGTTGAAAAAGGATGTACTGTATCGTAATTGATGTCTGAGTGGTGGGCTATGCAATAGGACAAGATTAGTTTTATTCCAAATTGGTCGAACAATTCTGACATGTAAAATTTTAACAGGTGACAAGAAAGGAAATGTACTACATCTTCTGTGGATAACATTAGACAGCAAAGGAGATCTTGATATGCCATTCATATTAAAACGTTTACAATTGCACGTTAGAATAGCTTTTGCTATGACAATTAACAAATCACAGGGACAACCATTCAAAAAAGTCGGTTTATTTATTAGAGAGAAAGAAACTATATTCACTCACAGCAGTTATACGTTGCGTTGTCACAATGTAAGCCCAAACACGGAATCAAAATTCAATGTGATATTGACAAAACATTAATTCAAACAATTTTTTTTACTGAAGTTTTACAGTAAAGGTGTAAGTTTAAAAAGTATTTGCATGTTAATTTCAAAGCCAAACAGAATGAAAACATATAACGCAACAAATACCTCTAACGCAACATGAAACTTAATTTTCTTTCAATTTATTAGGTTTTACTCTATTTTTTCTATGGTTAATTACTCGCTGTAATGTAAAATAGTTAGTTCTATTATGCATATGTAACAATTCCTATGAAAATAACAGTCTGTTTAATTGTACATCCTCTTCCCCGTACGTAAGCAGCAGATCTGTGAAGTCACTAGCACGTAGCACCTGGCCGGGGGGTTGGCGAGCAAAGTGAGCAGGGGGCAGAACAACCTCATTTTTACTATTATTAAAGTTTTACTCTGCTGACCTAGCTCTCTTTCTCATGGGTGGGGGTCGATTTGTTTTGAACCTAGTTTTGTTAAACCTGACTTGCATGTATGGAATGTTATCTGATTTTAATAAAATGAATAAAATGTTATAAAAAAAAGAAAAAAGAACTTCATACCAACTGTAAGCACTGTGGTAGAAATGTTATTGTTTTGGGGTCACTTTGGTGCCTAAGGGCAGCTAGCAGTCACTGAGTTAAGAATAAATTTTACATCACATCAAAGTGTGCTTAAGCAGAACATGCGGCCATCCTTCTGATAGCTGAAGCTGAACCTTTCAGAATGATAATGGTTCAAAGTACACTGGCAAATCCAACAAGGAATGGCTCAAAAAGAAGAAATGGGGAGTTATGTACTAGCCTAGTCAAAGTTCTAATCTGAATCCCTTTGAAATGTTCTGCGGAGACTTGAAATGGACAATACATGCAGGAAAAGCCACAGACATTTGAAGAAATTTTGCATCAAGAAACAGTCAAATATTTCACAACGTCGATGTCAGATACTGGTGGGCAGTTCTACTAAAGGGGCAAGACCTTGGGTGTAATTACTTTTCTCCAGTAGTCCATTATACTGTATCTATTGACATTTTTGTTAAATAATTGATCAAAAAAGTGCAATTTCCTTGTGGTTTTTGTTCAGGTATATCACCTTTATCTTTAGGCACTGTTTGCATAAAGATCCAGCGTTTGCCTGTTTTAATAAGTCAAAAAAATCAATAATTTTCATTGAGTGTCCTTACTTTTTCACATGACTGTAAATTAAATGCATTTTCACTTTTCATTTACATTTTCATCTTTCTTTCTTTCTTTCTTTCTTTCTTTCTTTCTTTCTTTCTTTCTTTCTTTCTTTCTTTCTTTCTTTCTTTCTTTTGTTTTGCACTTTGTGGTCAAAGATTAATCAATGGAAACAATGTAGTTTTTACTAAAGAGACCACTGGAGAGTGGCAAGTGACCTGAGCATGTCTCATTTTTTATTTAGAACAAAGTCTGCTGTATCAGACATAATTCCTTCTTAGCGTAAATACTTTTTTTTTTTTTTAAATGTTGTGTTTTACTAAGATGTGTAGCACTTTGGTTTAAGTATGATTATTGAAAGTTGTTATAGAAAACTGACATTTATAAGATAATTTAATAATAAGCTAATCACAGCTGCTAGGTCTTGTTATCTTGCATATAACATCACCGTTTAAAATTAAAGATGTAATACGTTCCAGACCTGACTTTCACCAGTACGTATGTAGTATGGGGAGCTGCAACCTATCCCAGGATTATCTGGTGTAAGGCAGACGTCAACTCTGGCTGGGACATCTCTGCACTGAC